>NC_062191.1:5162465-5172465 GCF_912470025.1 Vespa velutina
CCTGTATTGTGCCTCCCCCTCTTATACGTTATCCTACGGTATGGAATTTTATTTACACAATGTGATTTATTATTTTTACTTTTTTTTTTGTTTATTTTTTTATTTTTTTTTTTTTTTCATGTCTTTAGCGAGTGTGTTGCTTATACTTAGAAATTATATCCCCGCAAAATGACGTTCATTCATTATTATATCTCTTATATATTTATGTATATACTTCATATTAATTTTTTTTTTTCTTCCCTCTACTCATCAAGAAGCGAGACTTTGATCTTCAGAAAAATATCGAGGAGCTTCGAAAGTACTACTCGATTTTATTAAATACACGCTCGTGCCGTTATTACTACATACACATGTAATATTCTTTCTTAAACGGCGATATAGATTGGCTTTACTTTTCGGGATAAAAAAATACGATTCTCTCGAGGAAGATAGTTTCTCTCTCTCTCACACACACACGCGCGCGCACACACACACACTGCTGTATTTCTTTTAATCGCAATATTATTTCTTCTTGATATCGTTTTAAGGGTTTATTAGAATTTACAGAAGTAAAGAAAGTAAGAAGATCAACGGAATGATCAAGTACAATTTTTTTTTCTTCTTTGCACTTTGTAATTCCTTTTCTTATGCTTTATATGTTTTTTCTTTCTTTTCTTCTTTTTCTTTTCTTTTTTTGGGCGAGAGGCTGGTTCTAAAATAATCAATCGTCATAAAGATATATGTATGTGAAAATTTTGCGTTTCTTTGTTTTATATATATATATATATATATATATATATTGATATATATATTTTATATATATATATATATATATATATATATATATATATCTCTTGATCCCTTACGAAAAATAGCAATATCAATCTAATAAACCCTTAAAACAAAACGCCACTTTTTTTATTTTATCATTGCAATGTATCATAGTTCGGAAATATGCCCCGTAGATTGCTGAACATGTTCGAAAATATGCGACTTCTTACGCGAATATCGCTTAAAAATAGATTTGAATATTAAAAAAATAATTTGGGATCCTTCCTTTTAATTCGAGATTTTTTTTTTGTCTTCTTCGCAGATTGTCAGACTAATCGGCAAGATCGGGGCAAATACATACATACATACATACATATATACATACATACATACATACATACATACATATATACATACATACATACATACATACATACATACATACATACATACATACATACATATATACATACATACATACATACATACATACATACATACATACATACATACATACATACATACATACATACATACATACATACATACATACATACATACATACATACATACATCATACATACATACATACATACATACATACATCATACATACATACATACATACATACATACATACATACATACATACATACATACATACATATATACATACATACATACATACATACATACATACATACATACATACGTACATACATACATACATACGTACATACATACATACATACATACATACATACATACATGCATGCATGCATACATACATATATACATACATACATACATACATACATACATACATACATACATACATACATACGTACATACATGCGTACATATATTATGTATCTCCTCTCTCTCTTTTTTTATTTTTTTATTTTTTTTTTTTTAATCAACCTTTACTTTCCTTTCGAAGAACTAAAATTTTCCAAAAATATATGAAATTTCCGGTTTCACGCGCGCGCAACAATGGCGCGCTCTTTCGAATGCCGCAGAAACATTTCTTTTTAACACATCGTTGACCTGTCTCACAAATATATGTTAACGTTTGCATTGTGCATACACAATTTATGTAATTATTAAAATATAAAATTGTTTGAGTCTTTATTATAAAATGATGGATCAATGATTTCTAAGTCGGTTAAAAAAATTTCCAAATGATTTAAAAAAATCGATTACTCTTTTTCGGAACTTCATAGGCTTGCAGTTAGGCTTGCAGTTTTACAAGCTAGGCGTGTAGTTATGTAATCCGAAAAAAAAGTTTGCCTAAAGCACCTTTCGATAAAGAGTAATCAATTTTCTAAAACATTTAGAAACTTTTGGCTCAACTGTGTGGTATTTCTTATCATGTTTGGTGTTGTTAGTTAATTTTGATAACAATTTTCTGGAATTATTAATATTTTAATAATGATTTCAATACAATTATGAAAATATTATAGCCAGATGTGAAAAATATTACTTTGAGCATATAATAGCCGATCAACAATGTGTTAATAATAATCCAACGGTACACAGCAGAGTTCAGTTTCTTTTTCTTTTCATCTTTTCGTTTTTCTTTTCTTTTCTTTTTTTTTTTTTTAACCATTCCTATCTAACATTTCTATCTTCCTTTCGAGAATCAAAAATCGACGACGTTCGTTTCGCCGTGATGCATTTTCTCTCGCGCGTGTAAAATTGTACGGTATTAAAATACAGCTTCTTGTAATTATCATGAAATGTTTTTTTCCTTCTTTTGTCACGGGCAATCAATTAATTACCTGTGTATTCCTCGCTTATTTTTATTTTTTATCTTTTATGTAATTTTTTTTTTTTTTTATGCTTTCCTCTTCTAATGTTAGGCTAATCACCATAATAACGAATCAATGATTTACTTCTTTCTCTTTTTCTTTCTCTCTTTCTTTCTTCTTTTCATTTCGCCTTATTTTTCTTTTTCAAATCGTCAAAAAATATGTGTAGCGCATATATATATATATATATATATATATATATATATATATGATATATATATACATATATATTTTTATGTTTCTTTTTCTTCTTCTTGTTCTTCTTGTTCTTCTTTTTCTTTATCTTTTTCTTTTTCTTTCTTTCTTCTCGTCTCTTGCACTAATCTTCTGCGTCGAGATTTTTTTTTTATTTTATGAGGACAAAAATTATTTAAAAAAAAACGAGAAATAATAATAATAATAATAATAATAATAATAATAATAATAATAATAATAATAATAAAATGTTCCACCGGCCGCAACGATCGCAGATTATTATTCGATCCACGATCCCGCGCTAGATCATTCGTTAATTGTTCTGTAGAAGATATCTAAACACGGAATGTCTATGTACACACGAACATATAGTACAACACGATTATTACAATATTCGATTAAGAGTGCGGACGGTTAATGACTCGAGTTAAATCGCGTCGCTTCTCCGTTAGCATTAAATATATTATATACTTTGGAGTGTGTTAGTTATGTAATAAAATATTTTTGTGATGTCTGAATATGCTCGTCGCGTGAACAATGTTAAGTATTTTCTTTTACTTTTTTTTCTGTCTCCCTTTCTTTCGTTCTTTCTTTTTTTTCTTTTTTTTCTTTTTTTTTTTTTTTTTCTCACTGTACGCGATGGAATTGGTTATGTAATAAAATATTTGTGATGTGAATATGCTCGTCGAGAATAATGTTAAATATTTTTTTTTTTTTTTTTTTTTTTTTTTTTTTTTTTTTCTTTTTTTCTTTTTCTTTTCGTTTCTTTATTTTCTTTCGATACGCGAATAAAATGCAAAATGGAGAAGCTGGATGCAATTGTACCCCGAGACTCCGTTTATTTTCATTTTTGTAAGTTAATACTTTGTGATACGTAATTTGTGTGATGTTTATTTCTTCCAATATATTGATATTTGGTGTGTATGTGTGTGATGTGTATACGACTCACAAAAAGTTAAAGACTTAACTTAGTATATATATATATATATATATATATATATATATATATATTTGTTTGTTTGTTTGTAAATTTTCGCTTTCGCAAACGATATCTATCGCATTCGATTAAAAATTTTTCTTTCTTAGTTTTTTGTTCTTTCAATGGATTGTCCTATGAATGAAACAAATTTCACTCTACATACGTACGTATTTCTGTATGTACGAAAGTATTATTATTTTGTACATACTCCTGTAATATAATTAATTAATAATTAGATCTCTTCGGGTACGAGATAGATGACGCGCATTTATCGACGTTACATCGAGCGCGAATAAATTTTTATGTGCTTTTTTTTTTTAAATAATCCTTTCGATTTCGTACCAGGAACTAATTAGATTGAGCTTAAAAGATTGCCCTCGATATTGCGACGTTATTATATTATTTTTAAGAAATAATAATAATAATAATAATAATAATAATAATAATAATAAAAAAAAAAGGAAAAAAAATATAGACGTACTTTCACATATACATATACATATGTACACATACGTTTCAATCTTCAAGAGGGCATTTATATGAGTTGGAACTTTGGAACGAAATGATATATATATATATATATATATATATATATATACATACGTATATACATAAAAATGTATACATATACATATATACAAATACACAAAGGAGGAACATACACATATAGGATACGTCCTATCAGCTCGCTACAGGATTTATCAATATGCCACCCATTGCGTATATAGTACATGTATGTATACATATATTATCAATTTTTTTCTTCGAGGATTCTATCGGGTTTACGATTATCGGCACATTTTAATTTTATTATTTTAAACATATGTATATATATATATATATATATGTATATATATACACATGTTCAATTTTTTTCTTCACCCGTGGCGAGGGGGACTAAAACGGTGGAGGAGAGAATATTACGAGATTTTTTTTTTTCTCAATTAGGCCGTGTTTCGTTTCGCGAACGTTTCTTAACGTCCGTCAGTCTGTTAATAATTTCCGTTGATACTTGGCGGAAGCATAAAATGTTGATAAATTGTAAATATATCGATTAATATATTATATGGGTCAATCTGCGAGGATAAGTTCGGCAGTTCTAATTTAATTTAATTTAATCCTTTGCATTTCAGCCAATTTTTAAATATAATTTATCAACTTCATAAATTAATTTTTCTGGGGTACCGTTGATGAAAATTAAAGAATATCTTTCATCGAATAAAAGATAAAAGAAAAGATCTATCTGGTCAGTATGAGGTAAAGATTAATTTTATTTGATATATCATGGATATCGTCATAGCGGTTTCTATTTATGAAGTGCAAAGGATTAATTTAATTAAATTTTTTTTCTTTCTTTCTTTTTTTTCTTTCTCTCTTTAGAAAGTACTAAAAGTGCGTTTGTAAAATGCAAATCATGAAAAATATCGTTGATTAAAACAACGTGCGTTCATGTACCGAGACGTTCTTTAAAAAAACGCGGGAAATATATAATAACATAATATATTGGCACGTGGTCGTTCGCTGCGCTCGTCATCTTCTCCATTCCATCGTTCATTTAATATATCCTGCGTAATTTAATTATTCATGTATGTTCGCACATATTATGTATGTACGTTTCCTCATTTATCGAGACTCAATCTTTTCTTCCTTCTTTCTTCAAAGATGGCTGATTTATTTTCTTTTTTTCTTTAAAAGAAGATTGAAAATCGCAGGATAATCATCTTCACGATCTACGTAACACTTTTCCCGTTTCTTAGATTCGTTCTCCTTTTTTTTTTTTTATATGTATATAAAAAAAAAAAAAAAGAAAAAAAAAGAAAAGAAGATAAAGGAAGATTTTTGGAATCGTTGGTCGAGAATCGTTGGCCGGTTCATCTCGGAGAGGATTTCTTCTTCTTCTTCTTCTTCTTCTTCTTCTTCTTCTTCTTCTTCTTCTTCTTCTTCTTCAGAAAGAGAATTTGAGGGATTCTCTTTTTTTTTTGTCGCTGACTCGTCCTTTTCGATGAAAGACTAGAATAATCCGTTGTCAAGTAGGACAGCTCGAAGGACGACAGCCGCGAATTCACCTCGATCACACACCGACTTCGTTCGTGTTTAAAGGGTTGAACACCTTTCACACTAGAACGCCTTATGTACCCCTCTATATACATCGTTTCGAGACTATATACATATGTTTACCCATATATACGTGTATATATATAAATATATATATATATATATATATATATGTGGGTCTTTGTGTATATATATATGTATATATATATGTATATACATATATATATATATATACATATATATATATATGTATGTATGTATATCCTTCACAGATAATCATTATCGACGTTTTGCGCGTCCTGAGACTTTAAAGTGGCCATTTCTTCGGCTGTACCATCTTCACATTCCTGTTCCTCAACGAAACTTATACTACCGGCTTTGTACCACACAACTATGTCCACGATGAAGGCCATCACAAGGATTCCACCCGTCGTGCCTGTTGCAAATGAAAATCTACGAGTTATTCGAGAATGTATAACTTGTTTGTTAACTTGTGTGTATTTATGCATGTATGTATATTATCTATACAAAGTTACTTATACATGTATCGGATATATTTGAAACATTTCTTTTTCATTTTTCTTTATTTTTATTTCCTTTGATAACGTTCTCGATTGAAAATGAAATAATAAGAACTATTTAACGAGTTATAATGATCTTAATGTTAAAGATCTTTCGCGTACCGTGATAAAACATCCTGAAGACATTTGAGTCGTAGAGCCAACAGGCGCCTCGTTCACCACAAGCGTATTCCCACACAAGACACGCTGAATCCACAACAGCACCGTATACGATTGGACATGGTACGTTACCTGTGCAATTACATGAATAATACATATATATATATATATATATATATATATATATATATATATATGTATAATTTTACAAAAAATTAATATTATTTAATTAAAGTACTTCGTGCATTCTAACAGATAAAAAGAATGTATGAATACTTTTAGTATGTAAGTACTTTTTAATATATATCAATGTAATAGATTTAATGATTTGTCAATGTGAATGAACAATAATTTCATAACAAATTAATATTGAATCGAGCAATAATTAATGTGTCGGAATTTTGAATAAAAATTTACTATTGTTATTTATTTGTATATAAAATACCATATAAACAAAATTTCACAACACAAAATACCAATAAAAGTAGTGTTATTTATTTTGATGTAAAATATCACATAAACGTTTTTTCAATATATAATAATATAGCGTTATTTATATAGATATAAGATATCAAAAATTTTTAATAAAAAAAATACTAGCGTTATTTACTTAAATATAAATTATTAAAAATTTTGACATTATTTATTGACCAACTCAATATATTTCAATGGAAATACTCTGTTCATTCTAACAGATTAAAAGTTATTCAATTTTCAAGAATCTACGTACACTTTTAGTTATCAATGTAACGGATAATTAATGATTTATCAGTGTAATCGAATGTATAATAGTTTCTCATAAAACAAAACAAAACAAAAAATATTAATATTTTTCAATGGAGATCGATACACCGTTTATTTCGAACGGACAACAAATTATTCAATTTTAAAAAATGTACGAATGCTCTTCAGTTAGCAATGCAACAGATAATTAATGATTTATCGAATCGATCGACTAAAAGATTCATTAAGAGAATAACGATAAATCTTTCGAAGGTATCGTTAGCACGTGGGAATAAAGAAAAGAAAAAAAAAAATTTGTTATACGTCTTTGGATTTGCGTAATAACGGTTAACGTCGCGAGGCCAGACGTGTAGAAAGTAGCGTAGTAAGTTGTTCCCAGTGTCCATAAAACGTGAAGCGCGTAATTGCGAAATCATGCGAGTAATAGTACTTTTACTTGAGAAGCGAGTAGGAAGGAAAAGAAAGAAAATAAAAGGAGGAAGGAAGGAAGGAAGGAAGGAAGGAAGGAAGGAAGGAAGGAAGGAAGGAAGGAAGGAAGGAAGGAAGGAAGGAAAGAAGGAAGGATGGAATGATTAGAATGTATAAGAAAATAAAATATAATTACCAAACAAGCCAATAGCAAATTGTATGAGACCGAGGGCCATGGCCTTGTCCCGTGGATCCACGCATCGTAATATCAGTAACATGGAACCAACCTCGCTCGTTGAGTGAATAAAAACGAACACCGAGAAGAGAATCATGTAGACCCAAAAATTACTGCATTCCAATTGGCAGTAACCAATCGTCGCTGTGCTCGTCGTTTCCGGCATCGTTAAGTTCTGCCCGATGCACTGGCAGTTATAAAACTGGAATGAAAGAAGAAGAACGGGGAAAGGGAAAAAATGAAATGAAATTAAATGAAAGAAAATAAAATGAAATAAGACAAGAAAAATAAGTGGCCGGGATGATTACGTTAACATCTTATAACGATATATAAACTTCTTCCTTTTCATATCTTTTATTTTTCTTTTTATCGTAAGTTTTTGCTTTTGGAGACAATTTAATGTAAAACCCTCTCCAACCGTCTCCCCCCCTCTACCTCATCCACCATATCTACCAATCCACCCTAACTCCCTCCACCGAATCGATGTGTATTTATAATATATATATATATATATATATATATATATATATATATATATAAATGTAAGTACACACTTATGTATACATATCTCTGAGAGATATCTTTACATACCGATGCCACTTTCCCGTCCGCTATCGTGTAATTCGAGCAGCCAGCATGACACGCGGAGAAGTACGTTTTGCCATCCGCGCCACAGATCGGGCTGAACTTGTTCCGATCGCAGTCGCAGCTAGCCTCGCAGGTTGGCTCGAAGCTCGATATTCTGAGAAAATAGTGATGATACATGAATGAAAATAATATCTAAATAATGATTCAAATAAATTTCATCAAAGACGATGATGAACGATGATGATCATGACGATGATGACGATGATGATGATGATGGTGATGATTATCATGATGATTATCATGATGATGATGATGATGATGATGATGATCATTACGATGACGATGATGATGATGATGATGATTACTATTATTTCATTTCTTACCCATCAGAGTGCGAGACAAGACCAGCAAAATCGTCCATCGGACAACCAATGAACATCAATACGCCCATACCGATAGCATAAACGACTGCTGTGAAAGCTATCCAAGCTGCAACGAACCTAGCGTTTGGTTTTGCTCTTAGAATGAACACTCCGCTGATAATAATACCCAGACCCATAACTAGAATACCACCGACACCTGTAAAAAAAGAAGAAAAAAAAAAAAAACAAAAAGAAAAAAAAGAGACAATAAAAGGAAAAGAAAAATGATTACGATGTGAGAATTTCATGAATGATCGTTATTAGATATTATAGTAGATATTGATCAATACCTGATATCATGTTAGCATGATGAGCTGGCAAGCGAAATTGGCTCTCGAGGTACTTTGGTAAGAATGTGTAAAGTCCTGCAATTGGCAGGATGTGCAGCACGCTGCTAGCTGTCCTGAACATCAGGATGTCATTCTTTAGCAGCCTTTTAACTGCTTTTGGAAAATCTGTAATTAAATGTAGTTGTTAAAAAAAAAAAAAAAAAATAAATAAATAAAATAAAATAAAATAATAATAATAATAATAATAATAATAATAATAATAATTTTCTATTAAATCTTCTTATTGATAAAACAATACAAGGTTATTATGATTTAATGATTGAATTCTTTTAATAACGAAAATTATTACAGAGATTCATTTGGAAAGATTAAAAGAAATTAATTTCAAAAGAAATTTATTATAGAAACATTGAAAGGATATATGTATGTAGACGCGTAGTACGTAGGAAACGACGCGGCTAAGAGGCTTCTTCTAGCCTTCCAGAAAAGGCAAGCATAGAGTCGTGGCAACCCCGCATAGAAACGTCCCGTACATAGACCCTAAGTAGACAAACGTGACCAACATCGAGCTCCACGTATTACCGCGACAACCCTGCTATAGGTGTAGTATATATATAGGGTGATCGTTAAACGATTCGTTAAGTTTTACTTTACGGCCTATTCACCACCTAATCTTTTTTTCTTTAATGATCGTTAAAAGACAATAACGTTAATTATCGTGATAAATTCATTTGAAAATTTTATTAACTGTTTTCTATGGGATCTAATGTTTGGAACACATAATGTTCTGATATATTAACATAATCAAAAGTTAAATTAGAATCTAGTTCAGTATAATCCTGGA
>NC_062191.1:5177465-5182465 GCF_912470025.1 Vespa velutina
ATACAAGGGACTTTCCCTGCTAGCAACGTTATCATCGATATATGGTATGCCAAGAGTGTAAACGGCTGTTTGACCCATTCCAACACCGAGCAAAGAGACAAAAAATATTGCCAAGACTACTGCCGTTATTTTGCTTTGTATCCTCTGCTCTGTTAGAAAGTCACCTTCGCAATATTCGATCGAATCACCGTGTGGTGCCGTTGTACCCAAGATCCATCTATGATGTGGGAAAAATAAAGAATAATAAAGAGAACAAAAAAAAAAAAAAGAAAAAGAAAAAAGAAAAAGAAAAAATAAAAAAAAAATGATATTTAACGAATGTTTTAATGTCCGTTCTACAATAGTATATAACAATCATTATACAACTAGATAGATTGAATCAAAATAATGACGAAATATATTATTTCCAATTAGGCGAACAGTAACGAACAGTAACGAGCAATAAAGTGTTATATAACGATTGCACAAAAATTATACGTACTCATCGAGCGTATTGTTCTCTGGTCGTTCATGCAACTTGCAGAGATTTGCTGGAACTGGATCAGTATTGTTAGGTCCATCTGATTCCCCGGCAGGCCCGACGCCGCTGAAAAGCATCTCGTTTTGCTGGATCAGCTGTTCGCCGAAGATGAAATGAGGCATCGAGCAGGTGAAGGAGCTCACGGCAAAGAGGATCATGCCCCAGGCGATCCACTTAGGCCGGTGACCTTGGCCGCCGTAGTACGTTAAGAGAAGGGACGAACCGATCTGGCCGATTTCAGTTGCAGACATTATGATACCCGTCGTTTTCGATTGGATTTGGAAGAGCTTCTCGATCGTTGTGATTACCGAGACGAAATACGTATAGTACATGCCTTGAAGGACCTATGGCCGAAAAAATATAATTAATTAATGTACGTTCGAATGTATTGAAATTGGGAGTCTGATCTGTCGTCACTTTTTGCGATTTTTAAATTAAACTTTTTAAATGGTACAACAGAGAGGAAGTATTTAATTTATTTTCGTAAGTTTTTCAAATCAAAAACGCAAATTCAAATTATCGAAATTTACTGGATTAATATTAAAACAATTAACATTAATATTAATATTAATATTAATTTAATATTTGACAAGTTTGACAGTGTAATTGTGAAATTACAAAAATATATATATATATATATATATATGTGTGTGTATATCATTATCATCAACTAGAGATAAGAAATTAGAGGAATCTATAAATATTGATACTAACCCAGGTAATGCAAAAGGTGACTAAGAAGGCCTGCTTCGTGGCAAAATATTGCAACCAATGAGGTCTTAATGGACCCCAACCACAGGAAACGTCAGCGTCATCGAATTCCGTGTGAAGGCTGCTCGATTTTTCGTCAGGAACGATCAGCTTCCCATTCTCGGCAGCTCCGATCTCATGTAGCTTCCCATTTGGTATTGAGCCATTGTTATTATGCTTGCTACAGATAAGGCCGTTCCCATTGGCCATCTTTGCTGGTATTATCGTGAGAGCCTCGACGGTGCCATTCGCCAGAATCTGTGTGTCCTCACCCGCCATTGTCCTCGGTTCTTCTTCTTCTTCCTTTTTCTTCTTTTTCTTCTTCTTTTTCTCCTTCGTCCTTCCTTTTCCTCTTTCTCGCAGTAATCGTTTCTCTTGCTCTTGCTAAGACACCTTCTCGATCGAGTTGATCTACGTAAAAATAATTGTAATATATTATTTCGGGTTCTGTTCTTTATAATTTCTTGTTTCTCTCTCTCTCTCTCCCTCTCTCTCTCTCTTTTATTTTTTTTAATACTTATTTATCTCGAAAAAGAATCTTAATGTATTCGTGATGAAAAAAATAGAACTACTATTATTACTAGTACTATTATTATTACTGTTACTCCTATTAATAATAATAATAATAATAATAATAATAATAATAACAATAGTAAAAATAATAATAATACCATTCTCATAGAGAACTGACGCACGGATGAAAAATTTGTGAATGCAATGAATGAAATCAACCGTATTATATTATTATCATTATCATATACATATATCGTTACATTTTTAGAGATAATATTTGTAACAACTTTTCTTTTCCTTGTTCTTTTCTTTTTTAACGAATATTTATTTTCGTTTGTTGATATTTTTACTACCAATATAATTTTTCATTTAATCGGACTAGAATATTTTCTTCTCAATATTAGTAAAAAAGGAAACTTTTTGCTTTAACGAATTCAAGCTCTCTCTCTCTTTCTCTCTCTCTCTCTCTCTCTCTCTCTCTCTCTCTCTCTCGGTCGCTCTATGGAATTCTCGAGAGAATCGATTGGATCTACCTCGATCCTGATCGAATAGAGCGCATGACTCGTGATTATCGAGATTTTGCGAACAAAGAAGAACGCGTATTAACCTACGAGTCACGACAGCTTAGAAAATTGCATATAACGTCCGCCATGATTATTCATGAACCTTTATTACAATTGTTTAGATAATTTAATGTTCTATTTGTAGATACTAACTTGCACGTTTATTTTCAAACTAATCAATATGCTTTCAATATGCTTTATATATATATATATATACTATTATATATATTTAAATATTATAATTATTGAAAGCTTTGAAGAGTTTGTCCAGTAATAATTGATTTTATTCTTCATTTACAATTGATTTTAATGGAACTGATTTTTATTTCACATTTCATGTTTTCTTGTGGCCTATATATGAATATTTACGAGCGATTATATATTAAAATATTCAGTACTTTATATTCGAATAAAACCGCAAAAACAACGATATCTACATAAACGATACTATAACAAAAAAAAAAAAAAAAAAAAAAAAATAAGAAAGAAAAAAAAAGAAAAAAAAAATAAGAAAGAAAAAAAAGAAAGAAAAAAAAGAAAAAAAAAAGAAAGAGCAAAACATAATATTCATATTAATCATACTATTAGCATTAACATTAGATATTAAGGCGAAATTAATATCTAATGGCAATGAAAAAAATTAATATCTTTTGGTAATAAATAATATCGCAATTTCCTCTTAATAAATATTAAATATTAAGAGGAAATTGCGTTATTACTTATTGCTAAAACCAATATATTATTATTGTAGCATTCTATAATAAATTATAACAACGTTCTAGTAATCATTAATTTATAATATTAAATATTAAACAATCCAATATAAATTATTGGTCAATCGAATACAATTTCGACAATATATCTTCCCCTTGTTCGAGTTTATGGTCTAAGTATAATGTTCAAATAAAAATATATATATATATATATTTTTTTTTTTTTTATTTTCTTCTTTACGAACAAGAATGATCCGATCGTAAAAATTGATAGAAGTTCTGCGGTCAAAGAACGATCTTTCACTAATGCGATCGGTAAGCTTGTGAAAGGATCATCCACGTAAGTAAGAAAGTTCACGAGACACCTTGTAGACGTGAGTCCTCTCACTTTCGTCCGTGCCCGACTTTCCTCATTTCCCTTACGTTCCATCGCACTGACTACTATCTCGCCAATGCGGTTTTCACTGACACTGACGACGAGTACGAGAAGTACGAGCAATAAGAGTGAGTGAGTGAGTGAGTGAGTGAGTGAGTGAGTGAGTGAGAGAGATAGATAGAGAGAGAGAGAGAGAGAGAGAGAGATATTAGAACGCACGAGAGAGCCGATTTACCTGCAAGCACAGCACACACACACAGCGGGTGACCGCGAAATAAGATTCGTCACTTTCGCCATTACGTTCGCCTTCGTTTCCTACGACGCGAAACCGGTCGACAGATCGATCCGACGAGACGAGACCTCAAAATCCTTTCTATCGAATCGTGTTAAATAGTTTACAACTTTCTACTTAAAAATAATTATACATAATTTGTATGTCGTTATTTAAACTAATATATTTATCTATGGAAATAATCGATATTATCAATGAAAAATATATTGGTATTGATTATTGAGATTATTACAATAGTATGTAATAATATTTTTATATTATAATTTTAATATTATGATACTGTATATATGTATAATACTTTTAAATATACACATATATTATTATTATTATTATTATTATTATTATTATTATTATTATTACAATATAATATAATATTCAAAGATATAATTAATAATAAATTTTTATAAGATATTTTTAAATTATATTTTTAGATATTGTAATAATTGCAATAAATAGTATTTGTTAATTTTATCGAAAATGTTGACATACATTATTGATCAATTCCTCAATGCTATTACATACTTATTACATTATATTATCAGACATACGAGGATAGAAAATATATTATATATTAAGTTATTTATTTAGATGTAAAATATTGAATTAAAAATATTCAAAAAAAAAAAAAAAAAAAAAAAAAAAAAAGAAAAAAGAAAAGAAAAGAAAAAATGAATAAATACAAAAATAAATAAATAAATAAAAACATACATAATGCATTTAATCGACACGTTAAAAAATCTATTTTCAATTAAACACTCGGTAAAATAAATAATTCATACGAACGAATCGTATCCATGGTATCGAATATTGTTAGAAGGTTATAAAGAATTTTCTAAATACGTGTATTAAAAGAAGAGAATGCGATCGAATCTCGAAGAATGCAAGCTAAAAAGGGATCCCATGAGAAACTCGAGGCCGAAGAACCGTATGTTTATGTCTCGTTTGCATACGCGCAGACATGCGGCCACTGTATAACAAAGTTCCGGAAGAGGATGCGAACGTTTGCAAATGGATTTTACAGCGTCGTTAATGGCCTAATCACAACGCATCGGTATATACATATATACGTATGTATGTATATATGTATGTATGTATGCATGTATGTATGTATGTATGTACGTATATATAATATATATTGTATCTACGCATATACCGACTTTAGGAATGTGTATGTACGCATAAACCGTCAGTGGTAACTGACCTCCGAAAGATCCTCCAAGAATATCGATGCTTTTACGATGTGACGCCATTTCTATGCGCCATTGACCCGAGA
>NC_062191.1:5187465-5209965 GCF_912470025.1 Vespa velutina
AATAAATGTGCTGTAACTGAGACTATGTAGTCGTAAAAGCTGAAAGTGGATAGATATGTACATTGTACATGGAACGATTTACGGACGGAAGAAGAAAGTCAGAATCTGTTATTAGATCACTCGATTGTTCGTAAAATCGAAAGTAGCGAAAGTAATTCCCACGGGTAAAGAAAAACGACAGAGTGGTGATTCTTGTGGTGGTTTAGTTGAAATCAGAAAAAAGGGAAACGCGCGAGAGATTTTAAATTAAGATCGTGCAGGATTAGATAGTTTGTACGTGAGAAGTTAATTTATTTAGTTTGGTTTATTTTAATTAACATAATTTTCAACGGACAAAGAGAGAAAATATTTCAATAAATATTTTCATCTTTTGTAGAGTTATGGATTATATTATTTTTTAGAAATTTTTTATACAGATTATTATATATATATAGTTACGAAATTTTTTGGAAAGTAATTAAAAAAAAAAAAAAAAAAAAGAAAAATAAAATGTCGATCACTTACTAAAATTTTTTCAAAGATAAATTCTTTACGAATCACGTTCTTTTTCTTTTTCTTTTCTTTTCTTTTTTTTTTTTTTTTTCTTTGATTTTTCAATACAGATCATTCAAAAGAAAAATTTCTATCACTTATCAAATCTTCTTTAAACAATTATTCTATCAATATCACAAGTATACAACAATAATCTCTTTATATTTATTTATTATCATTGTTCAAATAGAACGTTCATTATTCAAATAGAATCAAACTAGAAACGAAACTATTATAAGTTTAATTACTAATATACCAAAATCAACCATTTTCATTCAATCCTTAATATTCTTATTCTTTATTAAAATGTAATTATTAACGATTAAGGAATTCGCACGTTCCTTGAAACTTTCAAGTTCCTATTAACAATGTTTTTTCCCCCTTTCACTTCTAGCCTTATCTCCTTATTGCTCTTTATAAAATCGCGTTAACGTCACTTATCAACTGAAATCGTACGATACCAAGGTCAACGTCACATCATCCATCTTTCTACGTCAGGTAGAAAGTCTAACTCCTCTAGCAAGCTGTTGATTTGTATAACCGTGATACGATAAGAGATAGGTAATATAATTTTTTATGAAATTAAAATCATTTCTATAAAAATAAACTTAACAAAATGATTTACTTTTATTTTTAATATTTCCTTTTTTATTATGCATATAATAATTCATTGATTTTTCTTTAGACTTTTATAAATATTATATTATATTTTTAAATATATCACATCTAATATATTCCTCATGATGTTTAATATTATAATATTTTCGCGTCTAAAATATCTTCCTAGAAACGTTATAAAATAGTTATAACGAGATTTAAATGTATCTTCGATATTATTTCGAGGAAGATACAAAGAAAAATAATTCACGATGAAATAAATTTATGTCTCATATACGATACGAGAGACGATATGATTTCTATATGTTTCTTATGAAATCATTCTCATAAGAGAAAACCGTCATAGTCGTTAAGAATTACTTTTGTTTTCAATATTTTCCATATGAAGTTTTACAGACTTTCAACATTTTAAGATCTTCCTAGAAACGCTATAAAATAGAAAAGATTTATTATTGGGAAGATCTAAAAGTGTCTTGGAATATTATTGACAAAAAAAAAAAAAGAAGAAAAGAAAAAAAAAAACGAGGGAAAAAAAAGAAACAGAAAGATAAAGAAAAAGAAAAAAAGTTCACGATGAAATAAATTTCTTTTTCTTTTTTCTCTCCTCACTTTTTTAAATCGCAAAACTGTTGACTCGCGCGATGAAGGAAACAAAGAAAAAAAGAAAGAAAAATAACAAAAAAGAAAATAATAACGACGACAAATATGATTGAAAAAATAAAAAAAAAAAAAAAAAAAAAAAAAAAAAAAAAAAAAAAAAAAAAAAAAAAAAAAAAAAGAAAAAAAAAAAAAAAAAAAAAACAGTTCTTTCGTTCGATAACGAATAAAAATGGCGATCGTTTTAACTGAATATTCGATTCCCACATTCCTTCGTTTCTCTTTCTCCATTTGTAAATATTATATATCAATAAATAAAAATAAACTCTCTATAGTATTTATTTCATTGCGAATACGTCGCAGCAAAGTAAAGTAGAAGTACAAGAGGTAATAATAGGAAAAGAAAGAAAATCGAGAAATGTTTTCCGATCGTTGAGAAATTCGAAGAATCTTTTGAAGTGCGGTCACGTCAATCGAGAAGATATTCCAAATTGTTTGAAGAGATATCAACGACGTTTCTCTCTCTCTCTCTCTCTCTCTCTCTCTCTCTCTCTCTCGCTCTCTCTCAGTTACTCATTCTCACAATTTTCATCTCACTCGTATTATTATCAACTTGCATTCAAGTCGAGTAATCGAACCGGTTCGGATAGTTTTCGAGGTAGCCAAGCAAACAGGAAAACGATTCTCACGTCAAATAACGAAGCTGACTTTACGTAAAAGTTCGATCTCTCTCTCTCTCTCTCTCTCTCTGTCTCTTTATCTTTATCTCTGTTTCTCTTTCCATATCATTCTATCTTTCTCTCTTTCTCTTCTTCTTGATCCGTAGACTTGGTACTGCGTAGAAGTTGCCCGGACGCGTCCGATAAACCGGTTAGATATGGCCGATTAAAAGCACTGACGCATTCGTAGAAAACCTTTCGGTGAATCGTTCGATACGCTTCGAAACTAATCTATGATTCTTGTTCATGATGATGACAACGAGGACGAAGAGGACGATGTGATGATCATCCTTGAAGAAAGATTCGTGGTGGTCCTGACTAGTTAGAATTCAAAGAAAAAGAAGACGTAGAAAATCTCGATCGTTTCGTAAACGAACTTATCTATAGCATGTGAAAAATTGACTCTCTCTAATAAGATTGAATCGAATTACGAAATAATTTGAAAAGTACTCTCTTTCTCTCTCTCTTTTTTTTTCTCTTTTTGAATTTTTAATATTCTCTAAAATAATTTGTAAATATATACAATTTTTATAATACATTACACCAACTTGAGTTTTGATTTTATCCAAGTTGAATTTTATAAATTGAATATAGTTGAAAATTAAAACGAATAGAAATAATATTTGAACATATTTATCATAGTTATGTAATTCGTAGAATATTATCACATAAGTATTATATATAATACCTAGATTTTTAGATAGAAATTAGTAAATTATTTAAAATTATTATGTATATATATATATACACACACATACGCACACACACACACACATATATATATATATATATATATATATATATATTATATAAAGTACTAATTATTTATATATTATAAACGTATGTTTGATATTAATTTTCTGATATAAAAAAGAGAAAGTTATAGAAATTTTAATTTAATATCTAAAGTATGATTTAAAATGAAAACGACTGTTCAATTATGATTATCATGTGTATATAATATACATCATATATATATATATATATACATATATATTTATAATATATACATACGATATTTATAAATTGAAAAAAGATATATATATATGGGGTTATTGAATACAAAAAGATTCGAGGATACGCCACGAAATTTGAAATGAAAAAGCATCTTAGAAATAGTGCGCAGCATCCGTGATCGGTCCAGCAGCAAGTACGAGTTCTCCACCCGCGTTGTTACACGGCTCACATAGAGAAGAGAGGCGATATCTCGGATGCTACGGACGTGTACGATGTAATAATAGATTGTATTCACAGCCGGGCAGCAAGTCCAGCACCATCCTCTTGAGCACAAATTACGGACAATCATAGCCCCGGCGCTATCGGTATTATCTTTTTGGCAAATAACACGCTACGTTCTAACATAGACCTACGTACATATGTATCTACTACGTAAATACACATACACACATACACATATATATATATACACACACACATGTATATACATACGTACATACATATATACATACATATATACGTCTTTGAAAATCTTTAAGTAAACTCAGATTCATCCTGAGCTTGTATCTTCTTCGTTAAAAGGATAAAAAAAGAAAGAGAGTCCGTCCGACAAGGAGATTTCTTCGTTATGAAAATCAACGAAGAAACAAGAAGAACAGCCTAACTGACGTCTAACGAATATGTTTCTTTGTTTTATACCTTCGACGAAGTTGTTGCGAATCTATGATCTCTGTTCGTAATCGTTTTCTGTTTTCTTTTTCTTTTCTTTCCTCTTAGATCTCTTCTTCTTCTTCATTTTCTTTTTTCTTCTTCTTCTTATTCTTCCTTTTATTTTTCTCTCATTCTATCTTTCTGATCATTACCATACGGTCCTATGTTTGATCTCCTCTCTGTTAATTGCTTATACTCATCTTTACTTTCTACAAACGAGCTGATACTTTCGAAAGTAGTATTAGTCCATGTTTAACTCTTTCGATTTTTATATCTCATTAATATTATAAAAAGAAAAAAAAAAAAGAAGAAAGAAAAAAGAAAGAAAGAAAGAAAGAAAGAAAAATTTGTCCTTCTTTCGTAAATTCGATAAAAGTCTATTAAGAAATTAAAACAAATTGATAAGATTAAGATACATCCTGTACGCGATATTAGATTCGTAATAATCAACATAAATGTTTAGAAGAGAAATTCATTTCTTTTCGTGAAAGAAATAAAATTTTGTTTAATAATTAGTACAATTTTTATGGATACATCCTTTACGCGATATTAGATTCGTAATAGTTAATATAAACCATTGGAATAGAAATTCGTTCTTTTATTTAAAAATTTATTAAAATTCTATTTAGAAGTTAATTAATTTTATAGTAATTAGATTATTACTATAAAATATATTCTCTATCTGATTCGATCGTTATATCGTATTTATCCAATTAAAAACTTGAAATATATATATATATATATATATATATATATATATATATATATATATACATACACACACATATACACATATCCTCTAAGTGATTAGATTTTTATGAAAGAATAGAATAAGGTTAGGAAGAAGAAGCAATGAACGAATGAATAAACGAACAAGCAATTAAATGTACGAAACCGATGGAGTAGCTGTTGGTAGTAGTAGCAGTAGTAGTAGTAGTAGTAATAGTAATAGTAGTAGTAGTAGTAGTAGTAGTAGTAGTAGTAGTGTAGTAGTAGTAGAAGTAGTAGTAGAAGTAGTAGTAGTAGTAGTAGTAGTAGTAGTAGTAGTAGTAGTAGTAGTAGTAGTAGTAGTAGTAGTAGTAGTAGTAGTAGTAGTAGTAGTAGTAGTAGTAGTAGTAGTAGTAGTAGTAGTAGTAGTAGTAGTAGTAGTAGTAGTACTAGTATTAGTAGTAGTAGTACTAGTACTAGTATTAGTAGTAGTAGTACTAGTACTAGTAGCTGTTGGTAGTAATAGTAGTAGTAGTAGTACTAGTACTAGTAGTAATAATACTAGTAGTAGTAGTGGTAGTAGTAGTCGTCCTCGCTAGTCGTCCTCGCATCCTCAACTGCGCGGGAAGTGGCATTGAGAGGTGACCTAGTTTAAGACAGTAGGCTCACCACCACTGACGGCAACGACGACGACGAAGACGACGACGACGACGACGACGACGATGACGATGATGACGACGACGACGACTACGACGACTACGACGACGATGACGACGTCGACGACAACGACGAGGACGACGGTAAATCTTTCTATGAACCTCTCTACGCGTGTATATTTATAGGTATCGACGTTTATGCGTAGGTGTATTCGTATTCTCGTAATTCACGCATGCGCAACATGTCTTCCAGCTGCTGATGCACTCATTTTTACAATTATAGTGCAATTTTGCAGATCTCTACGGTTTCTTTATGGATTTTAAAGGATATAAAAAGTTACACCAATATGAGCTACTTTTACGTATATATATGTTCTTCTTAAAAAAGAAAGAAAGAAAGAAAGAGAAAAAGATATTACCAGAAAAAATTATTTCATTTCTTTTTTCTCTCGTTTTTTGATACAAATTTGGATGAAGATTCTCATGTTCTTTTTTTTTTTTTTTTGTTTTTTGTTTGCAAGGACAAAAAAGATATATAATAAGCTAAATACGGTAGCTGAATATTTAGACTTTGAGGTTCTCTTTGAGGAAAAAAAAAAAGAAAGAAAAAAGAAAAAAAAAATAAAAGAAAAGAAAATAAAATAAAATAAAATAAAAATCATTTGTTTTATTAATTTTCAATGTATACTCTGTCATTGAGATATTTAGAAAAAAATTTAGAATAAAAGGATAACGATTATCAAATAAGTTTACGTATAAACGAAAAATTATTAGTTATTACGTGTATATATACATATATATATATACATATATATCTTCTAGATACATAAACGACAAGTCGTAAAACGGAAATGGTTTTATTACCAAGACGATTATAGATACAACATGTATATGTAAATTACTAGAACGTAACTATCTAATCGTTCATATGTGACTTTGACACCTTTGCGTTTCTAATGTAAGAGAATCATAAGAATATATTCATTCGTAAGATATCCGTGTTTTTCGTCTATGCCAATTGTTATTATAAATTATATATAGCCAAATTTAATTACTTTTATCATTGTAATTTTTTTTTTTTTTTTTTTTTTTTTTTTTTTTTTCATAAATCGAAGAAAATCGACTTCGTATGTATGCATGTACGTATATATGAATAATTGTTTTATGAAAGGGAACTTTCTCGTCGATTCTATCAAACTAATTCAATACGATAAGGATAGAAAATGTTTGAATTTTTGTATATTTCTGAAATAGCATTGATATAATTTATGTACGAAGAATTTTGTTTCGTTTTTTTTTCTTCTTCCTCTTTTCTTTTTTTTTTTTTGTTTTCCTTTCCTTTCCTTTTCTTTCTATTAAAATTTTATATTCACACATAAATATTTAAATATTTCTATTAAACTAATCTATTTCAATGGATATAAAAAAAGGCTGCGTTATTTTTTACATTTCGGATAATATCAACATAATTTATATATATATATATATATATATATATATATATATATATATATACATATAGAGAGAGAGAGAGAGAGAGAGAGAGAGAGGGAGAGAGATCAACAAATTTTTCGAAACGATCATTCGTTTCAAAAAGGAGGCCATCGACATTTTACATATGTATGTATATATACATATGTGAAAAGTTATGCAAATTAAAATTGTCGCCATTTCATTGCATTAATTTTTATTATTTACATATTATTTTTCTTTATTTCTTTCAACGACCGTGGCATATTAAAAGCAACCAAAAAAAAAAGGCAAAAAAAAAGAGAAGAAAAAAAGGGAAGAAAAAAATATTAAAAACCGGGATAGGAGGACAACCGAACGGTAACCTTAATGCGACGGTATACTTCACGCGCTTATAATGATCCTTTCACCGATAAAATATTTTCAACATTATCAGAGTCGCTATAGTTTAAAAATAAAAAAGAGAAATCGAAAGGGAAAGTGGGTGCAGGTATCGACGGTCAATTTGCATTAACGCAGGATTGGTTAAATATCGCCCATTATCGCTCTCAACGAAAGAACGTTCAAAATTGAAATCTTTTATCCTTCTTCCCATTTTTTTTTTTTTTTTTTTTTTTTTTTTTTTTTTTTTTTTTTTTTTTTTTTCCTTTCTACTTCTTTCTCCGATGAATTTTAATGAAAAAGTTTTCGTCAAATTATTTTCAAGTTCTTTCTTATCCTCTTGGATTTACGCCATGAACTAATGTCACTCATCGTACAATCTTTTCTTTCTTTTTCTTTTTCCTTTTTTTACATAAAATATTTTAATTCCTCCGTATTTTTTTATCACTCATATAGATAATATTTTTATATTAGATTTATATAAAGATATATATATAAAAAAAAAAAAAAAAAAATAATAATATTTTTATATTTTTATTAGTATATATAAATTTATACAACAAATATATATATATATATATATATATATATATATATATATGTATATATATGTATATAGGTATATGAGATGACGTTTATCTAGAAAAATTACTTTACAAGACGATATTGGAATTTTAATAATTTTGTGTTTCTACTACGGGAAATTATGATGTTTAGATATATAGAAAGAGTAAACGCGATTGAAGATTGCAGAGATATACGCGTGATCGAATTGAAGGGAAATTTCTTTTTATATAAATAAAAGATCGAACAAATAGACGTGAAATCATTAATTTTTCAATTTGGTTTCGTCTCGTTCCCGAAAAAAAAGAAAAAAAAAAAAAAAATCTCATCTCCGAAAAAAAGAACACGAAAAATAATTCCCAAAATATGTGAACTTTTCAGCATCTTTTCGGATAACTGTCGCATGTAACTCCTTAATTATTATTTATTATTGATCGGCATATAATAATAAATAATAACGTGATTTACCGTGATTGTATCACGGTTACGTTCACGATTGAATTAAAATCGTTATTGATATATTAAAAACAAAAATTTCAGAAAAATCGATAATATGAAAATCAACTAAAAATATTTATACAATATAAGAACAAAAAGAAGATGTTTATTATTTCATAATTTAATAATTACATGATAATTATATGTATTTGAAATAACTTGTATATATTTCTAAGATCGATGGGATCGACAATGTGTTCATGATGTAATGATCATGTTCGAATACTTCGGATAAAATAATTCGTCGTATTAAGTTCATAAGGATCGGGACGAGCGTGCAACGCTTAAAGTTACGTTCCCATCTCGTTGAAACGTATGTACTTCAAACGAGTCTGCCGTTGAGTGGCGTCTGGTCAACCAACTTACTACTAGACTGGAGAGAGGGTTTACATAGCGCGCGCGAACTGTCCGCCGTTATCGAACGCGTAATACGGTTCTCTCTTCTAGCTTCATGGACATTCCTGGGGACATGAACATGGCAAAAGTTGGACGTTCCAGTCGCTTACGAAGCTTCCTCTCTTTGCTCATCGACCGAGTCCATCGACCTTACACTTCTCTTGTCTACCATTAGACACACCGAGTGTAGGGTACTTACAAAAAGAAAGAAAGAAAAAAAACAAAAAAAAAAAAAGAAAAAAGAAAAAAAAGAAAAGAAAAAAAGAAGAAGAAAAAAAAAGGAAAAGGAAAAGAAAACGAGAAAGAAAAGATCTTGAAACGTCTGACCTGTCTATACGCTGTACGTGTGACATAGAAAATGAGAAAAGGAAAAATTAAAATACAAAAAATAAAAAGAGGAAAAAAAAGAGAGAGAGAGAAAGTAAGAATGAAGAACATAGACGAAGTGTCGTAAAATAAATATCATCCTTTTATCTGTTTAGGGAGGATAAAAGGTTCTTAGTACGGGTCAAAAGAGATACCCTCTGGCTTTTGATTTCACAAAAATCCAAAAGAAGAAAAAAAAGAAACAAACACACAAAACAAAGAACAAGATTAATCCTCGAAAAAGATTCTCGTAATAGGAATAATCGATTCTCCAAAAAATGATCCTACGAACTTTCGGTTCGATCCTGTATATTCCTTTTTTTTTTTTTTTTTTTTTTTTTAAATGTCCTACACATATTTAAACAATTAAAGATAACTTATCGACGACGATAATAATCGAAGCGTCGATGTATAAATATTAAAACAACAGAAAGAAGTAAGAGAGAAAAGAATAAATAAAAAGAAGAGATAATAAATAGAAGAAAAGAGATAAGAGATATTTATTTTGAAAAGAAACGAGATAACTAAAATAGATAGATAGATTAGATAGATAGATAGATAGATGGATAGATAGATAGACAGATAGATTGATTGATATATAGAGAAGAATGTATCTCGTAATGGTGTCAGTGCGTGCGCGCATGCGCAGTAGATGCACTCGAGCTTGCAAGCACAAGGGAATCGTCGTTCGCAAGAGCTTGGGAGCTTGCGATACCCGACGAACTGGGTCAACGTGAACACCGTCGGTTCTTAACGCGTGCGCGCACACACATACACACGTATACGTATATGTCTGTGTGTCTGTGTATGTATACGTATAAGCTCCTAGTGGGACAAGTATACTACACGTTATATTACGTATGTATAGAGGAAGAGGTAAGAGAGACGACGTAGAAGGTCTCTCTTTTGTCCTCTTGCCTATCTCATCTCCGAATATTTTCCTTCTCATCGGTATTGGAATCTGTGGTATTCGAAACTCGGTCTCATGCTCGAGGTACCTTCGTTTTTTTTCTTTTCTTTATTTTTTGTTCTCTCTCTCTCTCTCTCTCTCTCTCTCTCTCTCTTTTTCTTTTTAAAATTAATCTTCGAAGTACGATTTATTCGAAGATCTATTTGAAATCAATCTAAATAACGGACGGTACACAAGAGCCTAAAGGTAAATCAATCCTTTGATAATTATTATATAAATTATGTCACAGTATGTATGTATACGCGTATTTCATTGTAATTTCATTATAATTTATTATTGCTGCGTTTTATGTTCGTTCGCGCGCATATACATAATGTACTCGTCTATATACTTACGTACTCAAGTTCATTATAATAATTTTTTCATGAAAGTTCGATTAACACGCACAGAATTTCTTTTTACCATTTCTTTCTTTTCTTTTCTTTATTATATTTTTCTTTTCATTTCTGATTGTAAAAAAAAAAAAAAAAAAGAATAATAAAAAAGAAAAAAAACGTTACATAAGTTTACTCACGGAATAATGTGAAATTTGTATTAATTCCGTAATTTATTAATCGGAACGATAAAAAAAAAAAAAAAAAAAAAAAAAAAAAACGAAGCAATTTAGTTTCGGGTGAAAATATTGGCAAGATATTCGTATAGGGACAAATACGATAAGAGCCATTCGAGAAGTAAAAATAAATGCTTACGGTGGTCTACGGACTTGTGTATAGCTTGTGGAAATGTTGACGATTAATGAGGCTGCGTTTGAGAAAGATAGAGAGAAATATATATATATATATATATATATACAGAGAGAGAAAGAGAGAGAGAGAGAGGACCAAAGTGAAAGTGCGCAAACCATCTCGAATTCGAGTTCTTTCGGGCCGGCCCGATCTCGTCGTCGAGGAGCCTCCGAAAAAGGCGAATCGTCGTTGCTTTGGCCGCCTGATTCGCAGAAAACTGAGCTTGGAGAACGGGTCATGAGAATGTACATAATGCGTATGTACAGTAAAAAGGAATAGCTATCTATGTATGTATGCATTTATGTATTTATGTGAGTTATGATTTCAATAAACAAAAAAATATATTTTTGTTTTTATTCCAATTGAACAATATCGGATATATTGTTATATCATGCATATGACATAAATATATTTATGGAACTTTCGAAATATACATATCATTCATAATGTCATATTCTGAAGGATAAAAAAAGGAAAGAGAAAAGAGAAAGAAAAAGAAAAAGAGAGAAAAAAAAAGAAATGAGAACTAAATGATATCATTATTCTGCACTATTTTACTTTTCACTGTCATATTACGAAAACAACAAAGATGTTATTTCTGAACGATAAAACGTGTATAAAATTTATGTCATTACAATATTAATAAAAGAAATGGTATCACTATTATGGTATAATATTATTTACTTTATAACCCTTATATTTCGACACGAATATAAAAAATCTAGACGATAATAAATTTATCAAATATACATATTTAAAATATTACGGATAGAGATATTCAAGGGAGGCGGGAACGGATAAAAAAAAGAAAGATAGAATTATTATAATATAAAAATAATAGTAATAATAATAATAATAATAATAATAATAATAATAATAATAATAATGATAATAATAATATAAGAAATAAAAAAAAAAAAAAAAAAAAAAAAAAGATGGTACCCCTTATTCTGTAGTCTATTATTGCTTTTTTACTTTAGAAAAGAGTCAGTGGGATATCGATTCCTCGAGGGTACTCGTCGAGAGTCGCTTCCGAAACGGTATCAAAAGCCATCGTTGGAGCTGCACTCCTCGAAGCCGAGTACCTACCGCTCGATACCGATTCGTTTCGCACGATGCTTCTATAGAAATCGTAGATGCGATCAATAATGAACGTTCGATTGTAGGGCGCGTTCGAGAAGTGGGTCGTAAACGACCTACAGTCGCTCTCTCGTGTGTTCATTTCTCTCTTATTTATATTTAATATTATAAAGTCTTATGTGTGCGCACGATCGGTGATACTTTATTTATATTTTACGTGAATGCATAAGAAAAAAAGAAAGAAAGAAAGAAAGGAAGGAAGAAAAGTAAAATCAGTTCATTCGTTCGATAAATGAGACTAAGAAATGATACAAATTTTTTTTCCATTCTAATTCATTGATAAATTGTCTTTTAACAAATTCTTTTTTTTTTTTTTTTTTTTTTCATTCATTTTTTTATTTCTTTGTTTTTCCTTTCCTTTTTTTCTCCTCCCCTCTCCCCCCCCCCCTCTATTCTCTCAACGAAATTGAAAATTAGAAAATAATTAAGATCGTTCCATGTGAAGAAATCATTAAGAAATTGTTTGCCTTTAAAGAAATACCAATTGCAAATTAATAATTTAAATTAATAATTTAAATCTGTCCATTCAAATTGCTCGAAAAATCGTCTGTAAAAATTATTCGCCTTTACGATTAATTGCAAATTAAATAAAAGTATAATAATAATAATAATAATAATAATAATAATAATAATAATAATAATAATAAGTAGAAAATATTCATTCCGTGTCATCATCATAATCGTTTTGGAAATGTTTATATTTTTACCGTGAAATTGTAAATTCAAAAGAAAACAAAAGAAAAGAAAAGAAAAAAAGAACAGAAAAAGAAAGAAATTATCCCAGAAATTTGTCTTTTCGCAACGTAATAAAATTCGCAGCGTTATGAAAAAAAAAAAAAAAAAAAAAAAAAAAAAAGAAAAAAAGAAAAAAAAATGTGAATTTGTCGGTAGAAAAAAAGAAAGAGAAAAGAGAAGAAACAAAAAAAGAGAGAAAAAAAAAAATAACAAGTCACGACACCTAATGATTCTTTTTTCTTTTACGTCTGCTATCCTATGACTTTCTCTTTTTTTTTCTCTCTTTCTTTCTTTTTCTTTTTCTTTTTTTTTTTTTTTTTCTTTCTTTTTTATGTGTGATCTAGCAACATTTCCTACTCGTTTCAACCCGTTCGAGTGCTCTTACTCCTCGTAGCGTTCGCACAGCCGCCTGCTACTGACCCACTTCCATCTCTGGGAATAACCAGCTCGCACACCTCGAGTCCACCCACATACGGAATCTCCCGCGCGCTCTCTCACCCACAAACTTCGTTGATGCGCCACAACGAGCTCGTTGGTAAATGGGTGGGGGCGTGCGCGCGCGCGCGCGCGCTCCTTCCTAATCAGTCCTTATTGCACGATCAAAGAGCTAACCGAGACGACTTTTCGATGACAAGTTCTTTTTATTCTTCTTCTTCTTCTTCTTCTTCATCATTCTTTTTTTTTTCTTCTTTTTTCTTTTTCAACCCTATTTACTCGATCGCGTGATTTCGAAACGAACGTCATTTAATCGCCTCGATGAGAGAACGACGATTATCATTGATTAAATATCCTTTAGAAATCAATTTTATTTCTTTCCTTTTCTTTCTTTCTTTCTTTCTTTCTTTCTTTTTTCTTTTTTTCTTTTCTTCCCCCTTCTTTTCATTTCACGCTTACAAGAAAATTATATAATTGCAATACTCGTGATATTATTTTATAACATTACGATTATATTTCATTAGCCTTATCGAGTATTGAAATTGTATCATTTAATAAAAGGGACACATTTGAGAACTTCGTTTTACGTAGTATTTAACGTTTAATAAAATTTGTGTGGATAAAAAGAAGAAGAAAAAGAAAAAGAAAAAAAAAAGACAAAAAGGACAAAGTGGCGGTGAAGGGAGGCGAGGGGAGGGTGGGACAGAAATGAATTGAAGAGGATGTGAAATTTTTCGATTATACGCCATTGTAGATGGTTAAATAAGTTCGAGAGGAAATATATTGAATTTTTTTCGATATTAATATGATGACATTTACCTGAACGATCGGAGGAAAACGTGCTAGTTGATCGTCGACGCCTTTCAAAAACACAGAAACTTTTACGAAACACTGAAATACGTGGAACGATCGGACATTCGCGTCTCGATGCTGTATTCTTCGTTCGAAGCAAATGTGTAACATCCACGTACGATGCACTATAACATAAAGAAACAAAATAAAAAATTATTGGTATTGATTTTTTACGATTAAAATAAAAAAAAAAAAATATATATATATATATAATATATATTTTTATATTATAATTATGAATATAATACATTATACGATATATAATTTATATATAATATATATATATATATATACATATATATTTTCTTTTAATTAAATTAATAGTAAAAGAAATAAAGAAAGAAAAAGAAAAGGAACGAATTAACAAAAATTAACAAAAATTAACAAAATTAATATAATTAATAAATTGGACGAATTCTTTCGGCTTCTAATACCTATTGTTTGAAATATTTACACGTAAATCGAAGATACGAACGATGAAAGAGAAAATTCTGAAGTGGACGCCTTAGATGGACGAAGAGAGTGTACGGTGGGAGGGAGGGAGGGAGGCAGAGAGTGGGGTAAAGGAGGGGGAGGGGAAGCGGGAGGTGGAAAATAAAAGTAAAAGAAAAAGGAAAAGAAAAAAAAGAGAGAGAAGATGGATTCCGTTAAAAGCCGGACGGGCCAAGGCGAGACTAACAACGTGGACCGTCTAATCGGGCTGTCTTTCGAAAGAAGAAACGAAACGAAGAGGCGAGAGACGAGAGACGAGAGGCAAGACAAGGCGAGACAAGACGAGGAGAGGAGAGGAGAGGAGAGGAGAGGAAGGGAGGAGAAGGAGGAGGGTGAGGGGGAGGGGGAGGGGGGAGGGGGAGGAGGAGGAAGAAGAAGAAGAAGAAGAAGGCGTAGGCTATGCGCGTGTGGATGTCGTTTACCTCTCGGAGTTATTTGGCCCCATCGTGGCATGAACGTTCGAGCACGAATGAGAGAAGAGACACACGAATAAGCAGGAGAGTTGTAGAGTGCCAAGCGAATGAGAAAAAGAGATAGAGGGAGAGAGAGAGAGAGGGTGAATATGTGTCTCTGTGTACGTGTACGTGTGTGTGTGTGTGTGTGTGTGTACGTATGTACGTGTGTATGCATCTGGAAGTATACGCATGTTTATGCGTGTATACGGATACATTGAAAAATTCGACGAAATTTCGTTCGATGATTTTAAACGTGATTTTCGTTCGAAATCATTTAAACAATTAATTACCTTAGTCAGTTCGATTTTTGATATTGATATTATATGTAAGTCCTATTCTAAGTCCTCACGGCGAAAGAACTAATGTGAAAGTGAAAGAAAGAGAAAGGACAACCCGTCCTTTTTATTTGGAAAGGACACGTCTCCGGGACGTGTTTGGCCTGTATAAATCGCGTGAGAGTCTCTTTCCCCCACCAACAAAAAATACTCTCCCAAGATCCAAACGAATTTTTCGACAACACAAGATGAGTTCAATCGTTCGATTTCTCTCTCTCTCTCTCTCTCTCTCTCTCTCTTTCTCTCTCTCTGTTTGTTTGTTTCCGTCTATGTATCTCTGTCTCTTTCTACAGAATTCGTCGATAAGAATTAATTATCTATATTTCAGATAATATAGATGATTTCATCATCACGGACGCGCGTGTAAAGGGCAATTCAAAAATTCATATTTGTCGAATTCGTTGTCGTTTTGTTCGACGGTAAATTAATATCAACGATAAGAATCACAAAATTCTTTCCTTTTCTTTTTTCAATTTTTTGTTTTGTTTTGTTTTTTTTCTTGTCTATCCCACGCGTACGCGTATACTATCGATTCCCTTTGAGAAAACGACGAGTCACAGACAACTATTCTTTTTCTTTTATTTTGCATTTTCTTTTTTTTTCATTTTCTTTTTTTTTTTTTTTTTTTTTTCGTATCGTAACCAACCCGTACGAAAGAGTAATGGAGGAGAGAGGAAGAGAAAGAGAAGCATGAAAAGGAAAAGGTGGAGGAGAAGTAGGAGGAGTAGGAGGAGGAAGAGGAACGATGTAAGAGATTCATATCGAACGAAACATTGATTCGTTCGTTCCTTCCACGGACGTTTCGTTCGTTCTGTTCTAGAGTTGCGTTACTCGGACATAACTAGTGCTAGTGAGTTGGCATAGTTCAACGAGGAACCGGCGATAACAAATGGTAGCGATAATAGCCGGCTCTCCGTGAGAGACCGGATACGGCTCGTCTCATGAAATTATCCATGGTAGACGAACTCTCTCGACGAGAGGAACCTATCCATAGAGAATGGAACCATAGATAAGTACCAGGAACGTTAATATCCTTTCTTTTTTTTTTCTTTTCTTTTTTCTTTTTTTTCTCATTCTTTCCTTTCTTTCTTTTTTTATTGTTGTCGATAGAAAAAAAAAAGAAAAAAAAAACAAAAAAAAAGAGGAAAAAAATAACGAAAAAAGAAAAACGCATAAATCTACGACAAACAAAAAAAAAGAAAAGAAAAATAATAATAATAATAATAATAATAATAATAATAATAATAATAACAATAATAATCGCTCAAGTTTCAATTAATTAAAGAAGACAAATATAAAATGCCGGACATGTTATATCGAAGAAAATTATAATATATATATATATATATCAAAGTTTGATCGAATTATAAAAAATTCAAAATTATCGAACGATAAAAGAAAGAATATACGAGCCAATAGGCAGTTATAATCTAATTACAGATTATGTCGCGTTTAAAAGTCATTTACCCTGTGCGCGATTCAAACGGGTTTCGCAAGGGGGACCGCGAACGGTGTCGATGATAAAGCGAACGTTACTACTATGGAAAAGTTAGTGAGCGAACACTCGCGAACGATAAGCGGCTAGAATCGCAAGGTGGTATTTAACTCGTTCGCATCCATAAGCGCACCAGCAGCACGCCGTTATGACCATGGCCTTAATCGCGGAGCCATATATACAACGACTCTTAAAGAGAGAGAAAGAGAGAGAAAGAGAGAGAAAGAGAGAGGGAGAAAAGAAAAAGACATATGCATACGATCGTTCCCTACCACCTTTATATACTGCCTTCCTTCCCCTCTTCCTCCTCCTCCAACTCTTCCTTTTAGCCACCCATCACCTCACCCTTCTTGATCCGAGTAAAGCGACGATTCGAATTTGCATTCTAGAGTAGATTCTACAGGATTGTAAATTCGTAATGATTCTCGTGTGCATTTCTTTTTTAATGACTGACTTCTTTAATAATTATTATACTGCAATGAGTATAATAATAATAATAATACTAATAATACTAATAATAATAATAATAATAATAATAATTCATGCGCTAATACATACGCCCACTATGGATTTTTTTTTTCAAATCTCGTAAATAAAACCCGAGGATGTTTTGTATAGAACGATTAATATTCTAAATAAATGATTTCCCTTTTGCGTTCGTTCGCTTCTGTTATCCTAAGTGTTCAATTTGTTTTTCACATATGTTCAATCATTTTTAATAATTTTTAAGTTTATCAAAAATGAACAATAGCTCCCAAGTAACATCGATATTCAAACCTGATTACTTTTAATGTCCATTGTTTTAAAACATTAAGATATGAAACGAACAAGTGTTCTTCTTTAAAGCTTCTTATTAATCCATTCCTGACTACGTGGCATTGTATTTGTAAATTTTATCCTTCTTAAATATACGTTCGTATATATGTATATGAGGGTCATTTGAAAAGTTCACGAACTTTGTTCCTTAGTTTTTTTTTTTTTTTTTTTTTTTGTTTTTTAATGCATAAATTTCATTCTTAAAATAAAACACATTTTAACGTATGAAAAGAGAAAAGGAAAGAATGTCTTGAACTTTTCAAATGATCCTAATAAATATTTCTCTCGCATAATTGTAATGCCATTATATAGTTTTGGAGTTAGAAAAAATAAATGAAAACTAATCGCCTCTATTTATTCTTTCAATTCTTTTATCAATCAATGATAAGTATTTTGTAGAAAAAATGTATGTATATACATACATATATATATATATATATATGTATATATATATGAATATTTCGATCAATGTAGATAATTAAATGGTAGAATTGCCTCAGGTTTGCGTCAGGATTGCATCAGGATTGCGTCAGGGTTACGTCATTTATACATTTTAAATACCGATATTTTAATATAAATATTAATTATATTCATTTAAAATACTTATCGAATGTTGAAAATTATTAATTCACAACAAATGTCTACCAAAATTGTCAAGTTGATCATTAAAAAGATGGATCAAAAAAGAAAAAAAAAAAGAAAAAAAAAGAAAAAAAAAAAGAAAAAAAAAGAAAAAAAAATCAATCGTAAGTAAATACAAGAGATTGTAGTAATATTGATTGCATCGATCGCAGTTAAAAAAAAAAAGAAAAAAGAAAAAAGAAAAAAGAAAAAAGAAAAAAAAGAGAAAAAAAAGAAAGAAAAAAAAAGAAAGAAGAGAGAAGAAAAGAGAAAGCGAAGGATAAAAAAAAATTAAGTAAGTAAGTAAGAAAGAGAAATAGAAAGAAAGAAAGAAAGAAAGACGGAAAGGAAGGAAGAAAGAAAGAAAAACGCGAGTCTCTCGAAAATACGATCGTTTTCCTCGAATGAGATAGGAATAAAATCTCGAACGCGCGCGGAGGAGTTTTCATGGCAGGCGCGTGCGGCCGAGAGTGCGAAATACGCGCTTGACCTTAGAGCCAGTCATCGCACCGCGAGGTCGACGGATAAATCGCCGGAGTGGAAAACAAGAAACCGACGCGCGGCGCGCCGGCGCTCTTTCTCTCTCTCTCTCTCTCTCTCTCTCTCTCTCTCTCTCTCTGTCTTTCTCTCTCTCTCTCTCTTTTTTCTGTCTGTCTGTCTATCTGTCTCTCTTTCTCTCTCACTTCTCCTTCTTCGACGCGTCGAATCGCATCCAACCGAATGAACGAACGAACGAACGAACGAACGGAAGGAGCCTTATCTACTCTCACGATGAAATAAGAAGCCAGTTTCCATGCTTGAGTTCGACCAGAAAGCATTCATTATTTAAACTTTCAAAGCGAATGAATCGAAAGTGAATACACTTTTTCAATAGTTCTATTTACAAATTTAAAAATTTCATACTAATTATCCTATTTTAAATTTATTTTTTTTTTATGTTAAAACATTATATATATATATATATATATATATATATATACTAGAATATATATTATAAAGTATATGGTGTACTATATGTATCATATGAATTATATATGTAGCACAATTTTCTTCCATTCCTTCTGTCTCTGTATATATATATATATATCGAAGAAAATGATAATATATCAAAATTTGAACTATAAAAAATTCGAAATTATATACATATATATATATATATATATATATATATTTATATATGAATATATAATATATTATAAATATTAAATAATATATATATATATATATATATATATATATATTACAAATACAAATAAAAAAAAAATATATATATATATATTGTATATGTGATATAGATATACATATACATATATTTTATCAAAGCTTAGAGATTAATCTTATTTCTATGAACGCTATCAGCACACTTCGTCCGTTGCAGCTTCCGTCGTCAAAATGGAAAAAAAAGGAAAAAAAAGAAAAAGAAAAACCATTTCAGTAAATAGGACAAAGGTTCTACATCTTAAAATTTCCCCTTCAAAAAAAAAAAAAAAAAAAAGAAAAGAGAAAAAAAAATGAAAAAAAAAGAAAAAAACCCCCAAAAAAACATATTACTAACCTTTGTCGCAAACATTCTACGCTGCCTTGTAAGAGGAATCATGTCCTGAACAAGAAGAAGAAAAAAAAGAAAAAAAAAAAAGAAAAGAAGAAAGAAAAAAGAAAAAGAAAAAAAAAATAAACAAGATATGCTTTGTCAATTATTTTGACACTTAAAATAGCACATTATCAAAGACAATTTTACACCAAAACATCCGAAAACACTTTAACGCGTGTTTCTCTAAGCGAGTGAACACAGCTGACAATACTTTTTCGCGAACTCTCGTCAAACGCGTTAGTCTCGCGTTTATGCCTCCTCCATACTCGATACAATCGTTTTTCTTCTCTTCGTCCGTGACTCTCTGCCAAGGGTGGCGTCATTTTATCGTTTAAATAATAAATCGCAACTGCGTGCTTAACGCGCGATACGTACTATCGAATGGCGCCGTTACAAAATATTTTTAATTAGTTCACGTGATTTCAATTAATCTGACACGCTTTAAAAAATTTCTTCTTTCCCTTTCATCTTTCTCTTTCTCTCTATCACTTATCTCTACCTTTCTTTCTCTCCATTTAGATCCCCAATCTTTAGATAATAATCTCCATTATCATTGAAAAATTTCCCCTCCCATTTCTTTTCATTTATTTTTTTTTTTTTTTTTTCGTTTAATTTCTCTTCGAAATAATTTTCATTTTTTTCTTCATACATTTTCATCTAAATTTTATCGTAAATTTTGATGTGGAAAGAGAGATAATACGTACGCGACGTTATACGAAACGATTTCATATCGTACATTGCACTTTTCATGATCATTGAGATGTAAGATAAAGAGAAAGAAAGAGAGAGAGAGAGAGAGAGAGAGAGAGAGAGAGAGAGAGAGAGAGAGAGAGAGAGAGAGAGAGAGAGAGAGAGAGATAACGAAGGCGATATATCTCTGGTGGTGGGCGGATAAAAGAGTAAAGGTAGAAATCAAATTTTGATCATAACATGACTTGACAAAACTACGGTAATATATTCAACATTGCTATTCTCTTCTTGTATATATATATATATATATATATATATATATATATATATATATGTATGTATGTATATATATATATATTTTCTAAATCCAATCGGACCAGACATATACATATATATATTATCAACTTATCACTTTTTCCAATGATCATACATTGCACTTTGTAAATTTATTATCATAAGTGTTCCCATTCAAAACTAATCATTCTCTGACATATAATCTTTCTTTATATATATATATATATATATATATATATATATATATATATATATATATATCAGAGATATTATATGTATGTATAATATAAAATATGATATGCCTTAATAAAGATCAGATATTTTCTAAAAAAAAAAGTATTATTTAAAAATAAATCAATGGTTAAGAAAAATGGTTAAAGTTTGAAATTTATTCGAACGATTTATATAAGGATCGTGTAAAAATGAGATTATTGTTAATATATTATTGAGAATCTTTTTCATCGTGACTAGGAGGTTGGAGGAGATTGGAGGAGGTTTGGCGGTGGTTGGCGGAGATTGAAGGAGATTGAAGGAGGAGAAGGAAGAGGAGGAGAAGGAGGAGGAAGAGGTCGATATCGTCGTCAGAGCACTTTCGTTGCCGTTACGCGAGCGCCGATCCAACGAGTGACTACTGAAAGGAGAAATGGGAACGAGCAGTGGTTCTTCTCCCGTTAAAATATCATCATTTTAATTTTAATTGCAGTGAATAAATGAAATGAAAAATTTACAGGTAAAGGATCATTCTTATCCGAGGACAATTATTTTCTTCTGTCATTGAAAAAGAGTCATGATTCTAATCGGGAAAAAATTTTCTTCTGTCATCGAAAATGAATCATGATTCTAATTGGGAAAAATTTTCTTCTACTACTTTTTGTACTCGAGTAACAATAATACGAGCACGAAGAAGAACATTTACGTTTACGACGGCAATTAGTAAAATTCATAAAATTCATTCGCAGTTTTTCCTATCTCTTCTTTTTCCTTCCTTTGATCTACATAAATTTCATTCTCAAAGTGGGGGAAAACAAAACAAAAAAAAAAAAAAAGAAAGAAAAAGACCACGTATTTTTCAAATTATAATAGTAACATTCTTGTTGTGTCCTATTCGCTCGTGTATGCATATAGGACGGTCGTGTAATTAAAAGTTTCAACGTCGACAACGCAATTTACGAATCTGGGACGAGGGAAGTTTATCTTTTGGATAAAGATACCGAGAGAAAAGATAGCGATAAAGATATCATTGAGGAAAAATGTAAGAAATGAAATGGGGAAAAAAAAGGAAAAAAAAGAAAAAAAAAAAAAAAAAAGAACAAATATCTCCAACCACTTAAACCGATTATAATGCTTTCAAAGTGAAATATTTTAATATCCTTGCTTGCATGATTGTCTTTCCTTTTCTTTTCACTTTTTGTTATTTTGTTCCGCTCTATTTTTATTTTTTTCTTGGCCTTTTTTTCTTTTTTTCCTTCGATCAATGATAATAAAAATCTACAATTTAAAATCTCCGTACGATGAGATAACGCAAATAATCGATTGACAACGATACAATAACGAAATCAATTGAGAGAATTTAAATCTGCTATTTTAATCATTGAAAACGATGCACGATCGAGAGAAAGTCCTAATAGAAAAAAAAAAATCTCGTTCTAATTATCGTCGATCGATTTATCTAAGCGTAAAGA
>NC_062191.1:5214965-5287465 GCF_912470025.1 Vespa velutina
AAGAACTTTTTTGGTTCACCCAAACGGCTTTTGGATCCACTCTATGTTATGATAAAAAAAAATATATATATAAAAAAATATAAATATATATTATAGAATGGATTGGTTTTTGTGATAAGATAAAAAAATAAAAAAAGATTTGTTTCGCGTATTTTGATTTCTCTCTCTCTCTCTCTCTCTCTCTCTCTCTCTCTTTCACTTTTCTTTCCTTTTCTTTTCTTTTGATTCTCTCCTTTCCCGATATTCGTAAACCATCTTTCTCTGATCCCCGTACCGTGAAGATTTTATACGACTATAACGATCTAATTATAGTCGAAATCCCTTTTGCCGTTAGGACGATGAAAGAAGCGACGAAGTGCAGCGGCCGAGAGCATCGAAAAGCTAAAAACAGATATCAAGGATCGCTCTCGTGGCTTTTAGCCTTCGACGAAAAAGAAATGGCTCGAATGTTGCCGCTGGAAATGAGTCAGAACAAGTTGTGATGCGGGGGTGGACCTACGTTGTACAAAAGTTCTTTTATAGTACGTAGTACACCACCGTTATTATTTATTTTTCATTTTTTATTTTTCATTCTTTTCTATTTCTTATTTCTTTCTTTTTCTTTTTGTGCACAATAACATTTCACAAAAAAAAAAATCTCAGAAGTTCAGGGAGAAAGAGACGTATATATATATATATATATATATCTGTGCTTATCAATCGGTAAATAAAGATAGCAGGGCTATCGCAATATCGTTTGGTGATAGGAGATTAGAGATCTCGAGAACGAAATGAAGGACGAAAAGAGAAAGAGAGAGAGAAGAAAAGAAGAAAAGAAGAAAAGAAGAAAAGAGCACCTGCCGAGAGTTCACCACTTTCTAAGTGCGCCGATAATTTACGAGCCTTCGAAGGAAGCCGCACTCCTTGCTCTATCTCTATCTCTCTCTTTTTCACCCCCGCGCACTAGCATTAATGTCATTTATGCCATCTTAAATTAACAAAAAACGAATATACGTCCTCTTCTTTTCTCACTCTCCTCTCTCTCTCTCTCTCTCTCTCTCTCTCTCTCTACTATTATTTCATCTCACATTGATTTCAATAATAATAAATATCTATATACAATAAATAAGAGAATCTAATTATTTAACATAAAAATGAACTAATCGTTAACTACGAATTAGTTAATAAAATGAAAAAAGAAAAAAAGAAAAAAGAAAAAAAAAAAAAAAACAAACGAACGAATATTTTTAATAATAATAATTTCTAATCCGATTGTCATTGCATTTCTAATATTAAATGGATTTCATTAATTTTTTTTTTGTAATCGTTAATTCCAAAGAATTCTATTAAGTTACATAATCAAGAATATTCTTTCGAATTTCTCCATTATCCTTTTTATTCTTGATAAAAGGATGAGCTAGCTAAAAGGGATAGAAAAGGTAAAGAAATATAGTATCCCTCATTTAAAAGTGTGTGTATGTGTCTATGTGAGATAGAGATAGAGATAAAGATAGAGAAAGAAAGAACGAAAAAGAGAGAGAGAGAGAGAGAGAGAATAAAAGAGAAAAAGAGAGAGAAAGAGAGAGAAAGAGAGAAAGATAGAGATAGAGAGAGGACAATAGAGGAGGCTAGAACTCGCGAGGACTAAACACGAATAAGAAATCGTTTTCTATGGATCGTGGCTCTTCGATCTAGCAACCTAGAGGCTGCTTAGATACGACACGAAACAGGTACATATACAAGTATATGTATAGATATCTACATAGACGAAACACACACACACACACACGCATATATAAAAAAAGAAAGAGAGATATAGGGACAGAGACAGAGACAGGTAAAAAGACAGAAAGAGAAAGAGAGAGAGAGAGAGAGAGAGAGAGAGAGAGAGAAGGGCAGCTTTGCGAGAAGTACATCTAGAATACGACTACTGTACTGAGCTTAGGTTCACGACTACGTCGTGCGACCAGTTCGAATCTCGTTCACTTTATCTACTTCAAGAGAGAGAGAAAGAGAGAGAGAGAGAGAGAGAGAGAGAGAGAGAAAGCAAGAGAAAGAAAGAGAAACTACTACTCCCACAACCTTGGACTCCTCGGCTCTCCTGGGGTTCAAGAACACGCATCGGCCCGTGCGAGCACTTAGGAAATATCGTGTTCGTGATTCATCGCGTGTACCTACGTTTTATGTGCCTCTCTAGAACGGCTCTATAGACGTTGGTACGTCGTACGTAGCTTCCGATTACGAGTTTGCCCGTCTAAGGATTTCTAAGGATTAAACCATAGCTAGATCATTATGAGATCGAACGATTCTAATCATTCGAAAACGTTTTCAACTATTCCCATTTTAATTCTATTTCTTACGAATAGATCCTACGTAATATCGTTCTGAGACGTAAAAAATTTACGACGGATTTTTCTATTTATAATATTGATTTAAAATTAACAAGTTTCGTAAAGATACGTACGTACGTATGCGCATATAAAATCAATGTTAATTGACTGATTTAATTTATGAGACTCTTTATAACGTTAGTAATGAAGTTGCGATCAATAGATTTTTAATATTCTCTTGATGTATAAATATAGATATTTTATTTTTTTTATTATTATTATTATTAATATTATTATTTCTTTTTTATTTCTTTTTTTTTTTCGTTTTTTTTTTTTCTTTTTTTTTTTATTAATATTTATGAGACTAATTCCAGATCACAGAAGTATCGTGTGCAAGTATGTATATGAAATGTTTAATCGAGATTAATTTATGACACTTTTAAAACGTATGTTAATGATAAAGTTAAGACCGATAAATTTTTAACATTCTTTTAATATACGGATATTGGATTTATTACGATTATTATTTTTCTTTTTCTTCTTTTTTAGTATTATTTACAGAATTAATTTCAAGCAACAGATAAATATGAAATATGTTTAAATGTTAATAATAATGTAGTTGTTGATAGACTTGTTTTAATGGAGAGTACTGGTTTTTAATTTTTTTTTTTTTTTTTTTTTTTTTTTTTTTTTTTTTTATATATATCCCAAGAGATAAGAATATAGGAGACTGAACTAATTACTTATTATTGAAACGAATGTACGAGGTGGTGGCACTAATGCGAGAATAAAGATGAAATTTAAAAGAGAAGGGAGAGAGAGAGAGAGAGAGAGAGAGAGAGAAAACAGGAAAGATCGAAAGAAATTAGAGGAACGCGTTCGACCAGATTCGTATGAGACATTTATATAAAGTGCCGGGAATGAGGGAACGGCAATACTCGTGTCTCTTGCAGGAACCCGTTGAAATACGAACGAAACGTATGCGACCCACGAATGATTTACGAGCGTTAGCAGTCTACTCGCACGTTTTACACGAAGCGTCAGCGCTAACGTTTGCTAGCTACGATTAAGGCAGCCTTTAAGCGGCCGTACTTGCCGGTAACTTTTTACGCAATTTCCACAGCACGCTTATGAATCTGCGCTTTTGCTTGATCTGAACTTTCAGTCAAGGCTTTGATGGAAATTAAGGAGGGCGAAATCATTATTATATGCTTTCTCATTTCTGTAATTACTTCCGTTTGCTCAATGATCCGTGATAGAAAGCTTCATGATTATGTTTTTGATAAATGATAGTACGTAAAAACATACGTATTTCGAGAATTAATTATTTGATCAAGAGAAATGGACTAAAATAAGAAAGAAAAATTTATATATATATATATACGAATAGAAATAGACAGACAGACGATAGAGATACCACTTCAGACTAGAACAGGATAGATTAATATCGAGACGAAGAAAACTAGAGAAAGAGAGAGAGAGAGAGAGAGAGAGAGAGAGAGGGGATAATGAAAGAACAGCGCTATCAATGATATAATGACATAAAAAGATTCAAAATTAGATTTGGATCTAACGTAGGAATAAATTAAGATCGATACAAATAGGAAGAGGTCAGAAGAGGGCAGAGGAGGTGAGGAGGAAGAAGAGAAGGGTGGGGGGGTTGGAGGTGGGCAATTAATAAAATAAAAAGTAGATTCGCAGATATAAAACGCAGACGGACTCAAGATTTCAGATCGGTTCTAACATGAGAAAAATTTAAGATCAGATATTCATAGAACACACTTGGTGCACAATGACACCAAGAACAGGAATATCGTTGGTTATAAGAGAAAGAAGACAAACTTGGAATTGGATTAGGTTCAAAATGAGAACGCATTAAAATCAAGAGAGAAACAGAATCTGATGAGAGGAACATGGAGACATAAGACACGGACACAGATAGAGATACAAAGACAAAGATGAGGACACAGCATCTGGACTAAAACAGGTCCGATATAGGGGGGAGGGGGGAAGGGGAAGGTGGCCGGGAGAGAAAGGTGAAGGGGGGTCGGGGGAAGGGGTGTGGCAGGATGCGAAACTGATACTGAACAGAGACCAAACGAATACGCAGCACAGGAGGACCTAAATAAAGACAGGTACAGAAGGGAACACAGAATGGCAGAACAATTTAGCGTTAACATATTCTTTATACGCGAGCATCGAAATTACATGGCATGCCGCAACCGCAGAGAAGGGACCGAGAAGGAGCAACGGACGATGCAATCTTTTTCTTGAAAAAAAAAGAAGAAAAGGAAAAAAAGAAAAAACAAAAAGAAAAAAACAAAAACAAAAAGAGAAGGAAAAAAAAGAAAAGAAAGAAAGGAAAAAAAAAAAGAAGAAGAAAAAAGTCTTGGCTTTGCGGCTCCGCTTTTTCTTCTTTCCTTTCCTCTCCTTTCCTTTCCTTTCCTTCCCCTTTTATTTAATTTTATTTCACTTTATTTTATCTTTTTCTTTTCTCCTCGTTTTCTTTCTTTCTTTCTTTTTTTTTTTTTTTTTTTTTTTTTGTAGGTATTATATTTTTTTCTCTTTCTTTTAACTTCAAAAAGTCACTGGCAACGGTGCGATCTCATGAACGCGTACGAATCCTCTTGTTGGTAATAAGAAGAAAAGGGAATAACGTACGCGGACCGCCGCAGTTATTTGGCTAATGACGCCTGCGGCCGGTGTGCGGAGCTTTTAAAGCACGCTTCAGATCGGCAACGCACCCGTACGTATGTACGTACTCTTACACCATGCGACCGGTTAATGCTTTCCAAGACCACCCAAGCTATATTACACTCCCTACGAAACATTATTATTTCTCATTAAAAAAAATTAAAAAAAAAAAAAAAAAAAAAAAAAAAAAAAAAAAAAAAAATAAATAAATAAAAAGAAGAAAAAAGAAATTCATTCACCAAAAACAATCCTTCTCTTGTATACCTGTGTCCCTTTCTTTTTTTCTTTTTTTCTACGATACAAAAATTTTAGAGAAAAGTGCAACTTCTTCTTCTTTTTTTTTTTCTTTTTTTTTTTTTTTTTAATCGCTTCTTAATAAAAAAAAGAGAATAGATCGAATGATAAATGTTAGAAAATGATTATATCGCGAATAAGAATGTGGTTTGGTCGAACTACTAGTACTAGTGATAGTAATAGTAGCAGTAAATAGTAATAATACTTTACGATTGTAATCTATTACAATGAAGTATAATAAATAAATAATATAATATGACGAAGGATATATAACGAGCAAGAGGAAGAAATAAAAGAAAAGAATGTAAGTAGAACGGAAGAAAGTGTTTTCTCTATTTTTCAGCGTGTCACACGTAAGCCGATCATACGTAATACCATATTACAGAGTAGAGTATAATCATAGATGGTATGATTAGGGTTAGCGTGGTGGCGCGTTGAGATAAGCGAGAGACTAACTTCTCTCGCGGGAGGGAATTTCAGTTATTTAAAGGCTGACCGGCACGCGAATGATAATAAAGAACGAGCGAGCGTTATGCGCACCGATCGATACGAATATAACCGGTTTAGTGAAAGAGAATTTAGAAAATTATAATGCGTTAATGAGAGCGAAAGTATGAACCAAATGACACCTTTTCTAATAACATTTATAACATATATACATATATATATATATATATATATATATATATATATATATATATATATATATATATATGATACATGTGTATATATCGATTTATTTTAGATTATTTCTTTGATCGATGGAAATTTTTTTTTCTTACGTGACTCCTAATAAATAAATTAAAAAATCGAAACGTCGTTATTACACGACACTAATATATCCTTCTAACTATTAAACGACAGATCTAAAAGTCAAATATTTGTTTTAACGCGAGAATCAATGAATTTTTCGTGTTCAACGAATTCAATGTTTAACGTAAGTCAAGGCAAATAAATATCTATCTAACGTCATACATACATACATACATACATACATATATACATACATACATACCTACATACATACATACATATATACATACATATGTTGGAGAAAGAAAACGTGTTCGAGCGACACGCGGCGTATTACGCGTTAAGTAAACGAGAAAACCCATAATGGAAACGAACGTTTCTCAAGGTGCGGACGACTATGACTACGACTACGACTACGACTAGGACTACGACTAGGACTAGGACTACGACTACGATTACGATTACGATTACGATTACGACAAACGAGCGAAGAGGACCAAGGTCAAACTTCTCGCTAGCTGGTCATCATTTATCTTCGATTCTAAGCCAGCTTAATTGATCTTCGACCTTCTCTAACCGCGCATTAGAATTACAACGATATAGTAGTAAATACCAAGCGAGGACGAATATACTTCAGCCATAATCGGAAGAAATTCGAATCGAAAGGAAAAGAAGAAGAAAAAAAGAGAGAAAAAAGAGAAAGAAAAAAAAAAAAAGAAAAAGAAAAAGTCAATTATTTGATTAAATTTTATTAACTCGTAGTTCTTTATGACTTTTTAATAACTTTTATATAATTACACGATGTCACGTAATACCGACGACAGGCAAATGTTAATAATGACTTTTTAACGAAGATAAAAAGATAAATGTGTGCGTGTGCGTGTGCGTGAGCGTGTATGTGTGTGTGTGTGTGTGTGTGTGTGTGTGAGAGAGAAAGAGAAAGAGAGAGAAAGAGAGAAAAAGGGTAGTGTAGGGAGAGGGAGAAAGAGGAAAAGGACAAAACCAGAGGGAAATAGTAAGTCCGAACAATCATTGAAATTCCAACGCTTCGAGTCGCGTGACCACGTAAATCACGTGCCCGCCAATCGTAAGCGACAATGTAATAACTCAAAGTTACCACTTACCGAACGATAATGATTATATTCTTGGCATGTGCCTACATATGTAACCGTCGGTCATACGGGATTCTCCAACGGAATACAAGATACATCGATGCACTTTCGATATCCCATACATCTTTCTCTTTTTATTCGTGAGATGATCAACATAGAAAAAAAAAAAATAAAAAAAATAAAAAAAATAAAGAAATTAAAAAATCTGACTTCCTTCCTTAGCCATTGCTATTGTTTAAAAATTATTTTTTATCTCTTAATAGTCTATGGATTGGGCCAAAGTTTCCTAAATCGATTAAAAGTGTTCCTAGTGATAAAGTCCGAATGAAAATCAAAACGATTGACTCATTCTTATTATCGAGCTAATTCATTTTAAGGTTAATCATTCTTCCAGATCTTTGCGAAGAGAAACAATTAAGACTTAATCGTGATATTAAAAATCCAGAAAGATATGGATAAAGAAAAATTCTCCAGAAGTAATAGTAATTAATTATGAAAATTATCTTTGACTCTTATGTTAAGTCAAACTTTTGATTCTTAAAAACTTTTGAATTTAAGGCTAAATATTGTGCCTCTCTATTCGTATCATTTCCTTGATATTTCTTTCTTTCTTTCTTTCTTTCTTTCTTTCTTTCCTTTTCTTTTTCTTTTTTCTTTTGCAAAATGACCGAAATTGATACCTTCCACAAATGTTCTTCTCGTTCATTCTAACTCGTTACGGTTTCTGTCAGTTTATTCTCATGACGTTTTATTTACAATGTGGCCACTTCCAAAATGAATATTCATCGAGTTATTTCGGTTTTAAGTTAACACGAAGAATCTACACTGAGAGTGTTAACGGTATCTGCCGGTAGCTTTAGTATCTGCGGCACGTTGAACATAGTATCTCTATATACATACATACATACATGCATATATATATATATATATATATATATATATATATATATATATAAAGACATATATGTAAGTTCAGAACGATCTTAGACAGCTTTCGTTCTGTCTAGCAGCATAAGCAAGTAAACTGCGAAAACGAAGAGACGAACGTCGAAAGAGGAACGTTTTGAAAGAGAAATCGTTCGTCATTGAAAAAGATAAACATTTTCTTGCTTATCCATCGTTCGATTTTTATTTACATATAATTATATTATTTTCAACACATCGTGCATACATAGAGGTAAATTTAGATTTATGTATGTACGTATATATGTATGTATATATGTATGTATGAATGTATGTATGTATGTATGTATGTATGTATGTATGTATGTATGTATGTATGTATGAATGTATGTATGTATATATGTAGGTATATATATATGTACATATCTAAAATTCATATCTATACGTTTTATCACACGTGCAAATTCAATGTAATTCATATAAGGAATCTACTGAGAGGTAGAAAGAGAGAGAGAAAGAACCAGACTGTTCTCTATTTTTTCTGGATAGTTCTGCAAATGTCAACGGTACCATGTACTTGTTTACAGTAGTTTAGAATTTTCCTAAAAATGCCTAAATCTCTAACGGATTATTAACATGGCGAGCTTCTAACTACAGTAACGGAGTTGAAGTAACCAACAATGCAACGAGATTTAATATACAATGACAATATTTATATCTATTTTATTACTTTTCTTTTTTTTTCCTTCTTTCTTTCTTTCTATTTCTATTTCTCCTCTCCTCTCCTCTATCCCCTATTCATACCCACCCAAATACTATTCTGTTATTAACACGTTGAAGAAACAACGTATGAATAATATTCTATTTTTGAATTTTTAAATTGAAGTTAGAAAAATAAGTTAGTGTTATGTACAAAAAGTTATTATTCGAACGATCTGAGAGAAAATAAATGATTATCTAAATTTGTCTAAATTTTTATATAAAAATAAAAGGAAAATAGAAAAAAAGAATAAATAAATAAATAAAAAGCAAAAAAGAAAAAAAAAATAAAAGAAAAAAAAAATAATGAAATATAAATATCTTATATGAAATGAATATTAAAAATGACAACTTTATTGTATATAATATGTATTACATATTTTGTATATAATATGCATATATTAAAAATGATAACTTTTTTTCGTATAAAACATATAATAAATATTTTGCATTAAAATATATAATAAAACTGGTAACATTTTTCATATGAAATATATTATATGTATTTTGGATTAAAATGTACATATATTAAAGGTGAACTAAATTATTTTTTTTCCGTATAAAAACATATTACAGATTATATTTTAAATAAAATCTACTGATATTCAAAATGATAACTCCATTCGTATAAAATATATTATATACGTATTTTGTATAAAACAAATATGAAAAAAAAATGAAAAAAAAAAAAACGAAAAGAAAAAAGAAAAAAGGACAAAAAGTGGTAACTTCTCGTTCTAAAAAAAAGTATATATATATATATATATATATATATATATATATGTTATAAATATTTTTTGATAAAATCTTTTTCTCTCTTATAAACTTTTCAAATGTTTTGCAAAAATGGTGGAACATTTTAGTTTAGTCTAAAGAGAATTTTGGCTGGCACACGGCTAAGATGGAGGTAAAAGAAGAAGAAGAAGAAGAAGAAGAAGAAGAAGAAGAAGAAGAAGAAGAAGAAAAGGAAGACGAAGACGGAGACGAAGACGAAGAAGAAGAAGAAGAAGAAGAGGAAGACGAAGAGGAAGACGAAGAAGAAGATAAAGTTGGTGGGGGAAGAAGTAGAGGAGAGGAAGGGAACGGAGTGGCAGGTACACGAAACTCGTATTTTCTTCCTCCTTTTTCTTCCTCTTTTTCCACGGCATGCGTCGATGACGCATGGACCGGCTCCGACTTGCCGATCACGTTCTTTTTAAGCACCGAATTATACGCGAAAGCGAAGGATAAGGCGAATCACGGCGCCGTCCACACGATGGACCTTCAAAAATTCTTCTCTTTCTCGCCGAATTTTAAGTACGCGTTAAGTATATGTACCTTATCGAAAGCGTCTGTTTTTTTTCTTCTTTTTCTTTTTTTTTTTTTTTTTTTTTTTTTTTTTTTTTTTTTTTTTTTTTTTTTTATCTTAATGACGTTTTATCGTTCAACGAAATTCCGTGATGCACGCTGTTATGAGAGAGAGAGAGAGAGAGAGATAGAAAAAAAAAGAAGGAAAAGAAAAACATGTTTTCACTTCTGAAAAATTTCTACATTAATGAGAAACTCGGATACATTATATAAACATTAACTAAAGATTATATACTATATATATGTATATATATATATATATGTTTTTTTTTTAAATCACTAACAGATTTCTGCTCAAATATTAATTTCATATAGATAAACTATCTAAGTATGCATATTTCCCCATATAAAGTATATATATATATATATATATACTTTATTTAATAAAAATAAACTATCTATATAAAATCTATACGATTATCTCTTAGCTGATGAAAAGAAAGAACATATATATATAAGTTTATTCGATTATTAAGCTTCCTATATAAAGAGAAAAAAAAAACATATATATATATATATATATATATATATATATATATATATATATATATATATACGTATATATCTTAAGCATATTTCCTGTATATATGCTTGATAAAATAAAAATGATAATACGAAAAACTATAATATCTATTCCCTTAACTGATAAACGTCGAAGAAAAACGTCGAACGGAATGGCCGATCGTAAAGGTACGGTTCGGTAAGGTAACGACAAAGTTTCTAAGTCGATTATCACAGTAAAAGACATAGAGAGAAGAATAAATAAGACGGCACACAGACGTCTGTCCTCCTAGTCGTCGGAACGAAAAGAAAGGAACGAGCCGTGGAAGGAAATAGGTTGGTAAAAACCGAAAGGACAGAGAGCTCGATCAATAAAGCGCCTCGGCGATGTTCGCTCGGTCGCGCTCGGCTCTACGTAGCGGAGAAAGTCGAGAAAACCTGATACGGGCTCGGGACCTTGAACGTGACACAGATCGAAGTGGGAGGAAAGATAGGGAGATGGAGGTCGATAAGCGGCTTTAGGCCGCACGATTCGAGTTCCGATAGATCAAACAGCACACACTACGAATACGTGTTATGTACTTTTGGAAATAAATACGCACACACAACACACACATCCGGACGAACGGACAGACGGACGCACGGAATGACGATAGAGAGAGAGAGAGAGAGAGAGAGAGAGAGAGAGAGAGAGAAAGAGAGAGAGATAGAAACAAACAGATGGATAGACAGAGAGAAAGATTGAACGGAAACAAAAATAGAGATACAAATTTGTGGTAAAAATGTAAAATAATACGTAGATATAAACGTAAGTACGTAGGCACGTATCTATGCATGCATGCATGCATGCATGCGCGCACGCGCGCGCGCGCAGGTGTGTAGGACGTAATCAATGTTAAATAGTCATAGATAGTGATGGTTACGACATCAAAAGGATAATAATGACGACGAGGACGACGAGGATATAATACGTGGTAGAAGAAGAACGTAGGTGGAGTTGACTCTTACCTGTCATATGGAGCGAGCGGAGGAGTGGATGCACTCTCGCGGTCGAGCTCGACCGCGCGCGCGCACACACACAAATAGAGAAGAGGGAAAGAAAGAGAGAGAGAGGGGGAGAGAGAGAGAGAGAGAGAGAGAGAGAGATATTTGGCGGGCTCGAAAATAGCAAGAGAGTCGGCCGCTATTTCTCGCGCGCTTCTCCGCACGCACGCACGCACGCACGCATGCAGCCTTTCCGTCCAGTAGCGATCTACTCGCTTTGGTCTCTCTCTCTCTCTCTCTCTCTCTCTCTCTCTTTTTCTCTATCTTTCTCTATCTGTCTCTCTTTCTCTTTTCCTCTATCTATCTGTCTGTCTGACTGCCTGTCTATCTGTCTCTCTTTCTCTTTCTCTCTCTCTCTCTCTCTCTCTCTCTCTCTCTCTCTCTCTCTTTCCGTCTATCTCTTTCTCGTTCTACCGGGTGTGTGCGCGCGTACGCACGTTCCTAGTCGCGTCGTTGATTCTATATTTCTCTCTCCTATTTCTTTTGGCTCGGTCACTATATGTATATAGCTTAAAAGAATCTAACCAGCAGTGATCTCGTGCAAAGAGATATAAAGAAGAAGAAGAAGAAGAAGAAGAAGAAAAAGAAAATAAAAGGAGAGAAAAATAAAAGAAAAGAAAGAAAGAAAAAAAAATGAATAAACAATTTACGAGCTAGTTATATTTCGTGATCTTTTCATATCATACCTCTAATATATTTTCTCTCTCTCTCTCTCTCTCTCTTTCTCTCTCTCTTTCTCTCCCTGTTGTTTGTCGTGTCGAAGAAAAAAGACGCCACACTACTTTCTTCCTCCTTTCTCTTCTTCCTCTTCTACTTCTTCTTTTACTTCTTTTTCTTGTACTTCTTTTTCTTTTTCTTCTTCTTCCTCTTCTTTTACTTCTTTTTTTTCTTCTTCTCTTTCTTTTACTTCTTCTTCTTCCCTCTCAATTTCAACTGGTTCGTTTCTTTTCAAATTCACGTGCAGCACTTTTTTTTCCTTTTCCACGTAACTAACATAACGATCGATCTATCTCATCGATCTATTTTTTTTACCTCTCTCTTCCTCCTCCTCCTCCTCTTCGTCTTCTTCTTCTTCTTCTTGTACGTCCTCCCTCTGTCTCTCTCTTCTCATCCTCTTCAGAAAACCCGTATACACTCGTACCCTCGAACTCGATTACTATGACGCGTATTAATCAAAGATAATTTTTCTCTCAATTTCTGATATATATATATATATATATATATATATATATATATGTGTGTGTGTATATATGTATGTATGTATGTATACATATATATGTATATATATCGTAAATAGACTTTTTAAGAGAAAAAAAAAAAACGAGAGGACAGCTATTAACGAATGCGCTTTACCATGCACACGTGTGTTCCCGTTCCCTCTCTCTCTCTCACTCTCTCACTCTCTCTCTCTCTCTCTCTCTCTCTCTCTTAAGAGAGAGAAACGCCGGAATCTCTCCGCCTGCGGAGCGAGAGAGACGAGGAGATGCTCGCGGCTCCGCGGTTCGCGCGCGACTGACCGAGGGCGAGAGTCGTTATTGGGAGCAGAGCGCGTTCGCCCTCTCTCTCTCTCTCTTTCTCTCTCTCGCTCACTCGCTCACTCCTTCTCCATTACTCGACTCTCTCTCTCTCTCTCTCTCTCTCTCTCACTCACTCTGTCACTCTCATACACACTCACTCTCGACTCCCGCCGCCGACCGCTCGGCGGAGCAGGCGCGAAACGAACGAAACCGAAACTCAAACTCGGCTTTCGCCTCCTCCGTCTTCGCTTTTCTCTTTCTCTCTTTCTCTTTCTCTTTCGTAGGGAGAACGTCGCGCGCGCGCGCGCGCGCTCACGTTCTCGAAGGCCCTCTCCCCTTCAACCTCCTCCGAAACTGGTCGGAGATGCTCCACTCTGCTCTCACTCGTTTCGGCACTGTAATCGACTGCCCGTACTCCTTCTCACCCTCTTTCTTTCTTTCTTTCTTTCTTTCTTTCTTTCCTTCTTTCTTTATTTCTCTTTCTTTCTTTCTTTCTTTCTCTTTCCTCTTTCCTTCTTTTTTCTCTTTCTTTCTTCCCTGGTTTACCCTTCCACGCGACACAAAAGGGCCATCTCTAAGAGCCTCGTCCTTCTAACCGACCGATTTTCTCCACTAGTATTCTCTAATACTCACTTTTGTTCTATATTTTTTTTTTCTTCGTTTTTTTTTCCTTGCTTTTCTTCGTTTCTTCTTCCTCTTCTTCTTCTTCTTCTTCTTCTTCTTTTTCTCTCTTTATATCTTCGTTTTTCCACGATCAAACGCGTTTGATCTCAAGGGAATTTTACATGTATTTCTTTACGATGATAATAATTCGATCGGTTAAGATCGGTTAAGATCGGCATTAATCGATGATAATCACGCGATATGTTAGATTATAATCATCTTCTTGAAAAAATTACATTGAGATATATGAAAATGTGTTTGTCCGTTGAATGCATGCTTTTAAATAAACATACGCATACGTATACATGTATTTAAAGGTTAAAAGTATATGTAATTTATATTATGAGAGAAAATTGTTAGAAAAATGGACAAATACCTTGGATGTAAAATATTTGAAATCGAAAGTATCTTCCCGCGCTCGAATCAAGAGGTCGCGCTCGATCTCTCGAATGCCGCGAGAATTCAATTTTCGTAATCGTCAATATTGTCCTTTGCGGTGTAGAACGTCTCTATGTCTGTCTCTCTTCAACCGCAGGAAACATCTTTCTTCTCGAAAACTCGACGTTACTTCGTTGTCGCCGTCGTCGCCGTTGTCGTCGTCGTCGTCGTCGTCGTCGTCGTCAATGTCGTCGTCATTGTCGTCGTTGTCTTCGTTGTCGAGATTTCCGCTTTGGAAGACGAAACATGCCAATTAATTTCTCGCGGTTTTCTCGAAATAGTGCTTAAAAAAAAAAAAAAAAAAAAAAAAAGAAAATAATAAATAAATAAAAAATACAGGTCAAAAAAAAAATATATGTACGAGTAATTAATGATGTAGTAAAAAAAATCCTTGAAAATCTATACGATCCATGCCGTTTGTCGTTTTAACGTCGAAAAATAAAAGTAGGAAAGCTGTACATAGGTATTCGTAAAAATCGGATATCTCGATCTAGACAAAAAAGAAAAAGGAAAAAAAAATAATAATAAATACACGAGTTCCCATGCGTGTGTACAGGCAGTTAACAAGCTGTGAACATTTAACAATTATACCGAGTTTGACATACGATAAAGAGAGTCTCACGTATCACGATCTATGTACACGTATACATACATATGTATACATATTTTAGAAGGTTGACGCTGTGACGAGAGAGATACTCGAACGATTACGTCTCTCTAGGTGATCGATAAGTGCCGTAGAGATCGTATACTAACCGTAATCCCGTCATGCTTGTACTTTCATCGATGTCGACGGAACTACAACTTTCACGATTACTTCAGACTCCGTGCGTTCCGTCGTGTACCCACTTAAGAACGTTGCCACGAATAGAAATCTTATTAAAACCCGATTCGATCTCCTACGATATAGTATTGATCTTATATGATGTATCAAAACTTGGACATTTATTTGATCATTTTCAGAATTTATTGATGCATCAATGTCATGTATCATAAATATACATTTATTCATGTGTATATATATATATACATATATATATATATATATATATATATATATATATATTAATAATAGTAATCTATACTAACGTATTGCTGTATATATAAAAAAAAAAATCTCTCATTGAGAATTTAACTCATTGATAAAAATTTCACGAATGTTTCGTTCAAGTGAAAGGACAGCTCCCAGAAATAAAAAAAAAAAATAAAAAAAAAGAAAAAAAAAAAAAAGAAAAAAAAGAAGCAAAATCAATTTCGTCAGAATTGACTGTCATGATTTATGAATGTATCACAATGTCGCTGGCGTATATAATACATATATATACATACACACACACATATATACAATGTATTGATATATAATAATATTTGTTATGTATATACTAACGTTTTAATCTCTCCCTCTCTGTTAAAAAAGCAAAATAAAGTAAAATGCAATAAACTCATTGATACGAATTTCATGAATGGTTCGATAAAATCTATAAAAACAAAAAAAAAATAAATAAATAAATAAATGGAAATAAATTTCGTTCGGATTGAATAATATCCGATACGCGATCTACATTGCTCCAAAGTATTGTATTATTTGAAGGGTGAAAAAAGAAATAAAAAAAAAAAAAAAAAAAAAAAAAAAAAAAAAAAAAAAAAAAAAAAAAAAAAGAGAGAGAGAGAGAGAAAAGAAAAACTTAGAAAAGGAATTAGCTCATTGATAAAAATTTCGCGAAAGTTGCGATCGAGCGGCCACGGACGACATACGGTGAAAATAAAGAAGAAGGAGAAGAAAAAAAAAAGGGGGAAAAAAAGGGGGAAAAAAAAGGAAAACAAAAAAAAAAGAAGAAATAAGAAGGAGATAATAAAGAAAGACCGAACGGAAAGTGTTTCGCGTAAACGTTTTCGCGATTCTATTATTATTCGTTTCTCGTCGTGTCGTCGCGATACATAGGTATATGTACGTACATATGTACGACATCTACGCATACATATACACAGGTAGGTACATCCTGAAACGCGTATCACCGACGACGTGCTTGCGTTACGGGAAGCGAGGGATGAAGAAGAGTAGGAGAAGATTGAGTAGAGGGACTGGAAGAGGGAGAGTGAGAGGTAGAGGAGAAAAGAGAAGGAAGGAGGAGAGAGAGAGAGAGAGAAATAGAAAAAGAGAGATAGAGAGAGAGAGAGAGAGAGAGAAGGAGGTGGAGAAGGTGGAGGTGGAGGAGGAAGAGGAAGAAGAGAGGACGTAATAGGACGTATACTACGCGGTTGGTCTCGCCAACGAAGAGCAAGCAGACTCGAAGACGAAGACGATCGAGGAGTCAAAGGTACCGTTAGACGAACACCGTCGTCAGAATCTTCTATTGGCCGACGAACGGAACCCCATGAATTAAAATCCATACTTTAATGATTCTAATCGGCGGATTAGAGAAAAAAAAGAGAGAGAGAGAAATAATTAATACATTTTATACAGAAAAATGTTTGAAATATAATTTCTAACGATTTTCTAATGAACTTAATTTATTTCTTTTTTTTTCTTCTTTTTTTTTTTGCACATGGAATAATGATCTATCTGTTGACTATTACTATTATTATGGAATCCTCTGAATTAAAATCCATACTTCGACGATTCTAATCGGCGGATTAGAGGAAAAAAAAAGAGAGAGAGAGAGAGAGAGAGAGAAATAATTGATATATTTCATACAGAAAAAAAATTGTTGAAATGTAATTTCTAACGATTTTCTAATGAACTTGATTTATTTCTTTTTTTTTTCTTTTTTTTTTTTTTTTTTACACATAGAATAACGATCCATCTATTAATTATTACGAATGTAATACGGTGAGTGTAAAAAGGAAATTATATTTTTTATATACAAAGATCGTGAACGAAAAATTTTTTTAAAAAGATATTCCTCAACATCGATTTAATCAAAAAATTCGACCATTTTTAAATTCCATTGATGGGATAAAAATCGATTAATCAGAATAATCAGTTCGTGTCTTGCATACAAATTTTACACAAAATTTTAACAATTTTCTAACGAGTTCGATTACGTTCCTAGTACTTGAAATATTTCAATTATTTTCCTTACTACTATTGCAGAATTCATTGTCATCGAGATAGACCATAAAACTGGTTAGAATTCGTGAAAAAAAAAAAAGAAAAAAAAAGAAAAAGAAAAAAAAAATAAATAAATAAATAAATGGAGATGAGACGGGGGAAAAAAAAGAAGTCGAGACAGATTATAGACGAGTAGTAAAATCGATTTATCTATACGGAAGTCATAGGATCAATCGATGAAAGGCGAGGCTTTCGAGATACGAAATAGTTTCACGTTTTGGCATCGTACGAGATCACGTATAACGTTGTACGCGTAGTAAGTTAAATACTGCTTCGTGTCTGGCGAAATCGATGAATCGATAATATCGTAAAACATTTTCCCTCTTCCTTATTCCGTCGATACGATTATGCCGACATTTCTCTTTTTTTCCCCCTCCCCTTCCCTCCCCTCCCCACCCCTCCCCCAATTTCTATCCGTATATTCTATAAAGTCAATAACTCGTAAAGATCGTGAACAATAAAATGAAGAATCTTTAATAATTATTAAAAGAATAAAAGGATCAAATGAGAAATGAAAGAAAACAAAATTTCTTCCCTTTCTTTTTCTATTTTTCTTTGTATATAAAAATAATTAAATATCTGAACGTAAGGTTAAAAAAAAAAAAGAAATGATTAAAAAAAAATACACGGAACTCATTCCAGTTTGTATCGTATTATGACTCTACGAGCTATACGATATATCTACGTATTTACGTATATCGTATATGTATACTAATTGCATACACATAGTTAATCGTTTCAAAGTCGATGTCAATATCCGCGAAGGTGTTCCGTGACGTTCTTTTATTTTTATTTCAACTTTTTTTTTCTCCTTTTCTTTTTCTTCCTCTTTCTTTTTAATCTTTTCTTTTTTTTTCTTTCTTTTTATCTGTTTTCCTTTTTTTCTTTAATTTCTTTTTTTCTCTCCTTTTCTTTCTTCATTCTCCTTTCTTTTTTCTTTCATGAACCGCAACGTAGCACTTGTTCCAGCAGTTAGAATCGTAACATTATCATAAATGAAAGGATCTCGGTGCTCGGTTCTATGGCGAATGTAGATTGACCTTCGGCAGGGCAATCCGACCTTGGACACCCCGCATAGGAATCAATAGAGCGACGGTAAGGATAGTCGCGTTCTCTCATAAGTGAAAGGATAACGAGGTCTATCCGTGTCTCTCAGTAACTCTCTCAGCTCGTAATCTTTGAAACGGGACACGGGATACTGTCAACATCCAAAGGGATGAAATCATCATTTATCATATTTACGCTATACTGATTTAAGCAAAAACAAAAGAAAAAAAAAAAAAAAAAGAAAAGAAAAAGAGAAAAAACTTTCATTTTTAAATATGCAAGAATTTTGGTCATAAATCGAAATAATATTTTAAAGAATCAATTGATTTTGTACATTATAATTGCATATGTAAAATTTGATTTTTATATGCAATAAATTTGATCATTAAATATTATAATATTACGTGGAATATATAGAGAAAGTGCAAAAGGTATATAAGATTGTTTTTTTTTTTTTTTTTGTTTTTTTTTGTTTTTTTTTTTTAATAGTAATACACACCTATATATTACTATTATAATTTGCTATTTTTGTAACAATTTATGCGGGATATATAAGAGTATATATATTACTAGTATATAGTACATTATACCTATATATAAAATAGTATTACTAATAATAATATTATTAATATTATAAATTATTTATATATATATATAGGTAAAAAAAAATAGAAAAATTTTTATAGAAAAATATTGAAATTATTTAAATAATTTTAATAAGAATTTTCTTTCTTTTTTTTTTTTTTTTTTTTTTTTTTTTAAACGAATTCTAACCATATATTTCTCAAACGTTCCCAAGTGTAAATTTAAAATATAAATAAGTGATAGGTTCGTACGCAGAAGGCGATCGTTAATTGGACGATTAAAATAAAGTAAAAAATGCGAATGCACGCTGATAAGAAAAAGAAAAGTTGTCTCGTCAAAGGGCAATGAAGGCAAATGAACGATGGCACGAGGAACGTCGCGGTTCTGCAGCAGGCATTGCTATGTCTCAGTACAATATGTGGGCCAGACAACAATAATTGTTCGGCGTTTCCTGGTATATTATACCACGTCTAATTGATACAGAGATGCCGCTGCTAATTCTACCACCGTCGTTGTTGCTATCTTTAGCAGTGCCATTTACCCTACCAAAAGGAAACAACATGGAGCTTAATATCTCCCGGGTGAACGAAAAGAGGGATGAGGAGGGATTTGTAAAGAAGGATCTCTTCTCTCTCTTTCTTTTTTTAATAATCATATCTAAAATTAATTTTTGTATTTCTTTTTTTTTCCATTTTGTAAATTATTATTTTTTCTTTTCTTTTTTCTTTATATTTATCACATATTCCGAATGTAAACATACAAATACACGCGAGATTCAAAATTACGTTTAAATTTAATTGTCGTTTTGTTATCACGTTATATACATGATGTATGTGTATATATATATATATATATATATATATATATTTATAAAAGTAATTTAATAGTGATAAAAAATAAGGAGCTTAATATCTTTCGGATGGGAGATCTTTTTCTCTCTCTCTCTCTCTCTCTCTCTCTCTCTCTCTCTCTCTCTCTCTCTCTCTCTCTCTCTCTCTCTCTCTTTTATTTAAAATTAATTTTTTTTTTTATTTCATAATTTACTACCTTTTTTTTCTTTTATATTTATTAAATTTTTCAAAGAAAGAGAAAGTCATACAAACACACGTTACGTTTATACACGCGACGTTTAAAATTACGTACAAATTTAATTGACTATTTATTATTACGATATATATCTAAATAAAAGTAATTTGATAATGATAAAATAAAAATGAATGAAAAAGGAGGAAAAATTTTAATAAGAATAAATCGTGTATGTAGATAATCTATCGACAAAAGAAGCAGAGCTGTCTATTCTAGATTAGACAAGCGAATCGTTTCTCGCGTACAATTAATTTGTTTGTCGTTTGTTAGAACGATGTTGTAGGTCTAAACGAGACGCGTTGTCGACTGGATACGAAGAGAGAGAGAAAGAGAGAAAGAGAGAGAAAGAAAGAGAGAGAGAGAGAAAGAGAGAGAGAAAGAGATAAAGAAAAGGAAAGAGTGCATCTGTCACGATGCATCTAACTAAATTCGCACAATAGGGCTCTCCTTCGCATAGATCAGCGATCGCTCATAACGTTACATTGCTTCTCTTTTATTCCAAAGTCTCTCTTAACTCTCTTTATAGAGAATTAACAAATCAATATAATTTATTATAAACAGATTCTCCCTTCTTCGATTTCATCTTTTTCTTTTTCTTTTTTTTTTTTTTTTTATTTCTTTTATTATTATTATTATTATTATTATTATTATCACTTCACTTTTTTTTAATGCTTTCGTTTAATAATAATTAATAAACTTTTAACGTTTTATATATATATGTATATATATATATATATATATATATAAAAGGAAAAAAAATACGAGATATGTCGTTTAGCAAACTAAAAATGTCATACGATTGAGATAAATAGAGATACGTCACCGGAAACATCAATTCTCAGTTTGAAAGTCATCCACGTGGTGGATAAAAATAAACGAGTTAGCTCTGCCGCGCGAAAGGGGTGAATTTATCTTTTCGAATGAATTTTTTAAGATCTCACCTCGAGATGCGAAGATCGCCGTGGACTTCGTTTACTTATTTTCACGCTCGTGAGAGGAGCATTTAACAGGCTCGTTACTTGTTCTCGCGACATAACGACAACCTAAGATTTTCACCCCTGATACTGGACCAAGCCCAATTCGTCGTACCTTTAACTTGAGTTAAAAGAAATTCAAAAGAGAAAGAGAGAAAGAGAGAAGGAGAGAAAGAGAGAGAGAGAGAGAGAGAGAGAAAGAACGAAAGATAGAGATATATTTGAAACGAATTTAAACTACCCAGACAAGTGTATACATAATTTATTTCTCTGTATGTCGCTTATTCGAAATCAAAAATCCAACCTCGAGTGAGATAAACAACGTATAGAATAACGTCATCGAAGGCTCCATTCATCGATAACAGGATAAAATTATATATATGTGTATATATGTATATATGTATATATGTATATATGTATGTGTATATACATTAAGCAAAATTTCCAGAGATCTTAGTTATTCGAAGTTATTTATAATAACAGCATGACGATTAACGTTACGTCCACCTAACGAGAATGAGATCCGAGCTCATTTTATTCGTATTCTTTGATGTTTATTTTCCAGCAGAAACTCGGGGCCCTTCCCTTACGTCAAGCCACATTCTTTCAGAGATAAGATCTTCGTGGATCCCGCAGGCTTGACATAAAAATGAATCGCTCGAGAGCAACGCCATCTTGGTAAAGATTTTGTGCATATCTTTGTAACATTCAAACGAATCTCAAGTTCTTTTTCTTTCCCTTTTCTTTTTTTTCCTTCTATCTTTATCTTTCTTTTATTCTCTTTTTTCTCTTTTTTCTTTGATTGACTGACTCTGATCGATTATGAAAAAGTACGAACATATTCCTTTTTCTTTTTCCTTTCTCATTATAGAGATTATGAAAATAATTTGTGTCAGATATATGGCACAAAAATGAATACTAATGATTTTTCTTATGATCTCGTATATAGGTAATCTATTTTATTCCATAGAAACGCCGCGTTATATAAATCGCAATATGGGAGATTGAAATTTAATAAAATAAAAAAAAAAAAAAAAAACTGGGATTAAGTTATGAACTTGCTTTTTTTCTTATCTTCTCCTTTTTCTTTTTTTTCTTTTTTTTTTTTCTTTTTAAATTATATAAACATCGATCTGAAAAAGAACATGAGAAAATAATATTTATTTATCTAATTCAAATAATACAAAAGATTAATAAATCAACTCGTATGTATCTATTTTTTTAAATATGTAAAATGAAAAAATAAAAATTGACAAAATCGTTTAAGTACTAACGTTATATGAGAATTACATATATACGTATATACATATATATATATATATATATATATACATATGTATATAACGAGTATATTTCTCGAGTCGTTAAAGTCAATCTCGGTGGATGTCGCGGTGTCGATTGGTCAAAGTGCCGGAGGCGTCGCGCCTTCCGATAAAAGGCGTGAAACGCATTTGCATCGATATCTGGGCCAGTGCGTCTCGTTTCCCAATGAAGTTGTTAGGTCCGGCCGGTCTGCCTAATGACGATTCATCGTTGGATCGTTCCTTGGTTCAACGCACTTGCTCGATTCTCGGGGAATGATAAACTGCCTTTGCTAACGTGGAAACGAACGGACATTTGAATTCTCGTATATGAATTCGGTCCATTGAAACGTTCGTCGAGTGTCACTCGACGTGCAAACAGTTTCACCATTAAATTTAAATAACGAACATCGACATTTTTCTTCTTTTTTTTCTTTTTCTTTTTCTTTTCTTTTTTTTTCTTTTTCTTTTTTTTTTTTTCTCTCTTAAACGGTAAGTTTTCGATTACTTTACGATTACTTTTTCTTTCCCTCTCCCCTCGTCTTTTCTTTTATTTATTTATTTGTTTTATTTTTTTCTTGTCTCCTTTTTTATCCATTGAGCATAAACAAAGGAAAAACAAAAAGAATTAATGCGGAACGTTTTTTTTTCTCTTCTTTTTTTTTTTTTTTTTTTTTTTTTTTTTTTTGGCCAAATACGTTTAATTCGAAAAGATGACTTGACTCGGTCGAATTTCGTTGTCCGGTAATATAGGACACGCGATATTAGAGAGATCTAACTAATTTGACGTAAGGGACGGTAGAGATGTGACGCACGATAATATCAGTAACGCGCACGCCAACGGTAGGTCTCTCTATTGGAAAATTAGATCCAATCTAATGCGGAGAACTATAACGGAGAGTCTCACGCTCGTGCCCACGGACAGAGAAACGACGAAACGCAAGCATAACTCGAGCGAGCGAGCGAACGCTTCTCACGTAAGTGACTATGTACAATCTACATACATAGAAACGTACGTATGTTACATACGTAAGTAAGTAAGTAAGTAAGTAAGTAAGTATATAAGAGAACGCGAAAGTTATACTTTGCCCTTTTGGTAACGACGATGCAACAGAAACGATGAAAAACCTTTAGATCGAGCTATCGAAAGTATTCTCGAGAGAGATTTCTAATACGAAAATATTATTTCACTTACACGCAATACAATAATCTTTTGATAAATAATAATTAATATTAATGTATAATTATAATTTTTTAATATAATACATAAGATTGAATTTTAATCCGAAAATTATTTATTTCACTTACATATATTACAATAATCTTCCCGATAAATAATAAATAATATTAATGCATAATTATAAATATGCATTAATATAATACATCCGACTGAATGAAACAGTACGATACTCGTTAATTGTTGTGACCTTTACATATATAAACGTATCATAAATATATATATATATATATCGTTGGCCCTAACTCAATATATTTCGTCTGCCCCTTCCGAGAAGGCAATTATGCTTAAATTAGTAAATTAGACGTGGCTTGACTCTTCGCATTGTCGAAACTGGATTGGAATCTGTATGATCCACTCGACTCGTTCTCAGGCCACAATGTCCTTACTTACGAGTTATACCTTCGAACGATCGCAAAAGGTCGTTAAGGTCGTCACTGATAAAAACATTATATTATATTATATTATATTATATTATATTGTATTATATTATATTATAGTTTATCTTTTTTTTTTCCTCCAAATAATTCCATCGATTAATTTGAGTCAACAAGAGTGAGATTTAAAAAGGCGAGGTACTCAAATTTGTAAAGAAAAAAATAAAGGAAGAAAACATTGTGAAAGAAAAAGAAGAAGAAGAAAAAAAATAAAGGAAGAACGAAAGAAAAATAAAATAATATAAAATAAAAGAAGAATAAAGTTAGCAAAAGGGGGCGAGTATGCGTTCGAGAAAACGAGATCTCGTATCTTGAAACGACCAGACGATGCACAGGGTGCACGTCTCCTTCTTAACTGTCTCTTTGAAGAAATCTGTGGAAGAGAAAGAGAGAAGGAGAAAGAAGGAGAGAAAAGGAAAGAGATAAAGAGAAAGAGAAAAAGAGGGAGACGAAGATTCTCAGTCGTTTCGAATCATACGAAATACGTCGGATTCGAACGATCCGGTCGAGCCGGAATGACCTCGTTTCGCAATAGCCGCGAGACGAGAAGCGACGACAAAAGACGTTGAGAGTAGAGAAATAAGAGAGGGAATAAGAAGAATAGGAAGATCGTTGATACGCGTACGAATATATACATACATACGCAAGATGCATACGCATCGGTCGTTATCGATTACCAAGCGTGCCGATCGAAATGCAATCGTATGCGAATAAGAGTGTTAGGTAACTCGTTGTGTTGTGTGTGCCGATTTGTAAAATAGAGAGAGAGATAGACAGAAAGAGAGAGAGAGGGAGGGGGGAGGAGTCGTATCTTTTCACCTTGTTTTCGAGAGTTTCTCGCTTCGAGCTCGCTGAATTATTGATGAGAGCGAACGATCGGCAAAGCAAGCGAGCAACCAAGCAAGCAAGCAACCAACCAACCAACCAACCAACCAACCAACCAACCAATCGACCGACCGACCGACCGACCGACCAACCAACCGATCGACCAACCAACCGGCAGACAGAATTCAGATATACGCGACGGTCGGTATAAACGCACACGAATACAGGAGAGACTCGTAGAATGAACGAACGAGCGGACGAGAGCGATTAATGCGAGCGACGATCGTCCGCTTTGACCGAAGTCCATCGAGGTCGCCGATTTTCGTACGAGATAGGACACGCATATACGCTTTTCTACTTCGATGAGCTTCCAATGAGAATTCGAATCCTTTTTTTTTTTTTTTTTTTTTTTTTTTTTTTTTTTTTTTTTTTTTTATCGCGAAGAAAGAAAAAAGAAAGAAAGAAAGATCGATCATCTCATCGAAGAAGGGATAAAAGATTGGAAATCTTAAATGGGAAAAAAAAAAAAATGAATTTGACGATCTTATTTAAAAAAAAAAAAAAAAATAATAATATATTACGTACATGTATAAATTGTGTCAAATTTCCAGCATGGTCATTTAAATAGGATCGATCGTTAATGAAAGAAAAATTTTAAGTGTCTTGAAAGAAAAAAGAGAGAAAAGAAGAAGATAAAAAAAGAAGATTTGACGATCTCATTAAAACGAAGAATATATAAGAATTATGTATGTATATATGTATGTATGTTGCGTTTATAATATAATGATTACATTATAATGATTCAATGACTATATTAAATTCATAATTTTCATTGTATTAGCGTTAATTATTAGTAACTTCATCAATATTTTATTTCAAAGATCGATCGTTGACAGAAATAAGATCTGAAGAATCTCGAAAGAAAGAAAGGAAAAGAAATGAAGAAAAAAGAAGAAGAAAAAAAAAAAAAAGAAAAAAAATAGAAAAAAGAAAATGATTTTTGAACAAAGAATATATACGAATTAAATATATCCTTTATCTAATATGATGATCAATCGATAATATTTCAACGACTATATTCCTATGATAATTTTCCTTGTGCCCATGTTACTATACACGCATAAGGGATATCACCGTCAATATTTTCTCTCGACAAAACTCAGGAACGGAAGGAAGATTTGCAATGGGGAGCCGCTCGTGACCTTGTCTCTTTTGCGACGTCCCCTATTTTTTTTCCCCCATTCCCTGGATTAAATTCGAGATGTAAAAAACTCAAAACGAGCTACGGGTAACTCGATCCATCGGATTCGCGGCATTAATTCCGACGCAGATTTTCTCTCTCTCTCTCTCTCTCTCTCTCTCTCTCTCTCTCTCTTATATATATATATAGACAGAAAATGTGTGTGTATGTGTGTGTGTGTGTGAGAGAGAGAGAGAGAGAGAGAGACGTGTGTACTACTCTCCCTCTCTATATATCCCCTTCCTTGTCCTCTACAACGTCCTACCTCGTTCCCACCCCCGCAACCTCATCATTTCGCATGTGTTTTATGCGTGTGTACCTACATATATATATATATGTATATATGCGTCACATCGAATACTCGCAGACTCTTCCGTCCCTTTCTCACCCTTTTCTCGTCCCTCTTCCCAACTCTTTTTCTCTCGGAAGCTACAACGACGACGTTCGTCCAACAACGGGGCAGGACCTAAGCCTGCTTAGCTTAAACTGCCCTCGACGAAAGAGAAAATATGGTTAGATTCGGGTGGACTAACATTGCTATCGTATATTTGTACTTTTCCCCAACGACCACGAACGTCAAACCTTTTTGGAAAGTAAATATATACATACATACGTACATACATGTATGTGTGTGTTCGTGTGTATGTATGTATGTTCAAAGAAAATATTACCTTTTGTTTTTTTTTTCTTTCTTTCTTTCTTTCTCTTTTTCTTTTGTCAATGAAAATAATATACGATAGAGAAAATATTGCACAACAAATTATATCACATGAATTACGTTCTTTATTATATTTAAGATAGATTTCGTATAACTGTAAATGTAAGTTCTGCTTTTTTTTCTCTTTTTTCTCTTTTTTCTCTTTTTTTCTTTCTTTTTTTTTTTTTTTTTTTTTTTTTTTTTTTTTTTTTTTTTTTTGTTTTTTTGATTGCATGTATGTATCTATTATCGAAGAAAATTTATTTTTGTTAATAAAAAATAAAATATCATTGAAAAATATTAAATAACAAATTTACCCTATACATGCGAATTCTATTTTTATCTAGATAATATTTAAGGTTAAAAATAAAAATTTTTTTCATTCTCAACAATCAAAACAAAATATAATATATGTCTGTCTATCTCGAAGAAAAATTTATTTCGAAATGAATATAAAATTATATAGAACAACGAGCTCTCTCTCTCTCTCTCTCTCTCTCTCTCTCTCTCTCTCTCTACATAAACTTTTACTATACTATATTATCCAGGGGGAATATTAAAGATAAATAAAAAGTTTCATAGTCCATGTGACATTACCAATATCATATCCACTGTCATAAATCAAGAAGATGGTAAATCCTACTGTAAAAAAAAAAAAAAAAAAAAAAAAAAGAGAGAAAAAAAAGAAAAAGCTATGACAATGAGTTGATTCTGATATCAATACGATGGAGCATGACGATGAACATAGGCCAGATTTATGTAAACGCGTTAATAGCGTTGAATGCTTCGTCTTGTAAGCGGAGCAATTCGAACGCTTTGGGAGTCTATCGTGATGCGTTTGAACGAGGAGGGTTCTTGTGAAAAAGGAAGACGTCGAAAAGGTCGCTCTCGAGAAAAGAGAAGAAAAAGGAGAGAGAGAAAGAGCGAAAAAGATAGAGAGAGAGAGAGAGAGAGAGGGGATGGGATCGTCTCGAGAACGAATCCTGATGGTAAAGTCGAGAGAGGACTTTGGGCCATGCCCTCTTCCGGCGCGTCGCACGGCGTGTCCTCGCTGAGATTAAACTGCCGATCGATGTGTCAGTGTGTCTGTGTAAACCAGAATGTATATGTTGTATATATGTATATACCTATATACATACATACATATATACATATATATGTATATATTCATCTATATGTATATAAATGTTATGTGTGATCAATGCGTCTGTGTAAAACCAGCATATATGGTGTCTATGTACTATATATATATATATATTTCTGTGCATATATGTGTGTATGTATATGTGTTGTACGCACTCCTCACCACGGCCACACCCCTCGTCGATGTTTCTCCTTTGCTCGGCACTGCCAAACTTCGAGGAATCGATACTCGTGTATCGCAGCACCGAATCAGCCGAACGCGCCTGTCTCTGCGTCGCAGTCTCGACGTGCCACGCCGCGCACATCCGCTTATGAAAGCGAACGTTTTGCGATGCCGTTGCAAACGACGACAAAGCGACAACTTTAGAACGACAATGACGACGATGACAATAACGATGACAACGATTTAATTCGACTAAACTAAAATACCTTCTTCGAATAGTTCTGTGATAAACGATCAAACATTCTGCACCCATTAACACACTCCTTTTTCGAAGCAAAGACGACTTTTCACCTTTACCGATTCTCTGATACTTTGCTCTCTACGTGATCTATACTATGCTCTCTCTCTCTCTCTCTTTCTCCCGTCGCACCCCCGTCGCCCATCACGCGCCCCTCCATCTCACACCCGCTCACCGCTACCTTTACTTGGATAATCGAACTATTCCGAGTTCACGATGTCATGTATTCTAACTTGAAAAGCTACGGGATATCTAGGATATCTATCTAGACCATCGACTTTCAATATTAGGATAGATCAATTCGAATGATAGAATACTACGTATTGGAATATACGTATGTAAATTTACAACGCTTACAACAAGCTATTGTTCTCGATCTTTTTATCGGTTATAATAGATACTGTTCGAAGGTTAAAATTCTTTTTGTAATATTTCAACATTCTTGCATATATGAAACGTCGATCACGAATTGGAATACATAATATGGGATATATATATATATATATATATATATATATGTATATCATTTCATTCTTTCTTAAAAGAAGAACACTGAGAATATGATTGATTTGTCTCTGATAAACTTGTCCTCAGGGACTAACTGTCTTCCCTCGATAGTAATCAATGTTTTATACCGGTGAGTAAATATATACTTGGTGAGAGTCTGTGTTTATACCACTTGCACTTGTTTACCATTCGTTTTGGCTTCTCAAGAGTCGTTCCCGAAAGCTTCTGGAGGTCCCTGGACTGTAACAGGGCAGTCTCGGGTCGCGGTTAAGGTCTCCGTTGCTTGGTGTCGGATTATTTTGGACAGGCATGTAGGTCATCGAGAGACGAAAGCATACGGGATGAAGTTGCTTGTATTTTCGTATATATATATATATATATATATATATATATATATATATTACACATGCATATATAATACATAGATATATATATATATTTGCCACATATATGTATCTGTACGTTTGCATGTGCGTATGATTAACCACGACTCGACAGAATGCGTGCAGTCGCGCAGTCAGTTTGGCTGTATTTACTGGCCAGATTGAAACACAATCGATTTAACGAAGAGAACGAACCACTAGCCGAGGGCCAAGGGCGAATCTCTTAAAACTCTGATTCACCTGTTTGGCCTGCACGGCTCGAGCTTCGCCTAGGTCAAAACTCAGCCGGCTTCGTGCCTCAAGTACTTCGATGTTTCGAGTCAATCAACGACGATTGATATAAACTGTTTAACGATTCGACCTCGGCTAAGGTGACACGTAGTCGTAGGCTGAGATCCGATTTCTTTCTCGTTCATCTTTCTTTCTTTCTTTCTTTCTTTCTTTTCCTTTTTCTTTCCTCCTTGTTTTCTTCTTTTTGCGTTTTCTTCCTGTCTAACTGAACTTCGATATATCTATATTTATAAATATATATATATATAAAAGTATTTATTTATATAGAGATACGATTGAAAGAAGATGAAAAGAGATGACAAAAATGAGAATTGACGTTTGCACGGAAAAAAAAGAAAAAAAGAAAAAAGTAAAAAAGAAAAAAGAAAAAGAAAAAAGAAAAAGAAATATCAAAAAAGAAAAAATGTACAAATCGGAAAGCATTTGAAATATCTCTTACAAAAAAAGAAAATATGCAAGATGACGGAAAGACGACGTCAATATCGGTGAGAATAGAAAATAAGAGGAAAAGATTGGAAATAAAAAAAAAAAAAAAAAAGGAAGAAAAAGAAAGAAAGAAAACGTGATGCAATCTTCGTGAGAGAAAGATAATTTCGATTCTTACGTAAGAGAAATTTAAAACGAATTCTATAAATATATCAAAAATGTGAGCTGTTAAAGAGTAAAAGTGAGGAAAGCGAGAGAGAAAGAAAGAGAGAGAGAGAGAGAGAGAAATAGCGATATACATTAGCACAAGTCGCCAAGACTGTTTTCAACAATGTTCAACAAATATATGCGTGCCCATACAAAATAACATCAATTGGCAACGTTCCTTCACGTAATTACTGCACCTGTGCTCTCTCCGTCATATCAACGTATACTCTCGACGAAATAAAGTGATGGATATAGCGTTTTAACCATTGGATTTCGATGCTTTCTAAGCTTGAAAATATACAAAATAATATGATATTAATGATCTGAAAATGACGAAGATAAACGTTTTACCTTGACTCTCTTTTTTCCTATCATCGAACTTTCATTTATTTTACGACGATAATAAATACGTTTCATTTCGTTTTCTTTGAAATCGAAGGAAAAAAAAAAATAAAAATAAAAAAAAAAAAGAAATAAAAAAAAAAGAAATAAAAAAAAAATAAAAAAAAAAAATAAATAAAAAACGAGCAAAAAGGAATAAATAAAAAAAAAAAAAAAAATAAGCTAGGAAATTGAAATAGAAAGATAGCCCACGTTCAATAGTATTAAGTATCAGTAAAAAGGTCGATAAAGAACGGCAAGAATCGATGGTGCGCCGAAGATTTCTCCATTTTTTTCTTTTTTCTTCTCTCTTTCTTTCTTTCTCTTTTTTCTTTTTTATTTCTTTTCTTTTTTTTTCTTTTTTTTTTTTTTTTTTTTGCAAGACCGTAATATATTCTTTCAAAGAAACGCGTACGATGGCGCAAATCGGTTGGCATCACCTTCGAATCTTCTTTAGAATGCAAATCAGTCGAAGGTGAACGTACGAGGACGGCTTCTTTTCAGGCCTGTGCTTACGGTTAGTCCGGTAAGTGCCACGAAAATAAACGGAACGATGATAATTGATCGGAGCCACTTTGTATTCATAGGGGAATATCGTAACTCGTCGGTGAAACGAGACAGTGTATAGGAGATACCTCGTGAAATCATCTGTCCTGAACGTCTATATAAACATTTCACCGATAAAAATTTAGAAAAGTTTAAGGATATCGTTTGAAAATAGATATTATTAACATTTAGAAGATGAAATTTAAAGATAGGACACGATAAAGAGGACATTCACTTGTCTTATTATCCGGATATGTATGTATGTATGTGTGTGTATATATATAGCTGTGTGTGTGTGTGTATGTGTGTGTGTGTGTGTGTATATGTGTAGGTACGGATCGATTTGAATGAATCGTGCAAAGGATATGAAAGGGATAAATATAGGAAGAAAAGTAATAGATGAAAAATGGAAAATTTCCAAGAATCAGAAAGATGGAAAAAGGAGCTAAGAGGTAAGCGCGGTATGGTAAAAAGAGGAGCACGAGTGGCGTCGATATAAAGTCGCCCAGGAGGACAGAAATACAATCCCTAGAAGAGAGCTTCTCTTTGGTCGTAGGTATATTGGAGAGCTCGGAATAGGCAAGGTATCCAACTAGTAACCCACACTTTAGTATTCTCGCGGTGTCGTCCGGTGGTGGTGTTGTCCCGTGGTGTGCCGTACCGCGGTGTGTCGTACGAGGAGACTTCCTCATTCCAGAATCGAGCTATTGTAAAGTCTCCTCCCACCCCAGCTCACCCCTACCTCATCATATGCCCACCTTCCACTTCCTTACTCTCTTCTCTAACTTCGCGAGGCCCAACCGCATTACTCGAACGATGCTTATTTACTTACTTGGTTCGTTCCTTTCGCGGAAAACCATACTCCTTCCCAAAGCAATTTTCTTTACTCCCAACGTGTATTCTCTATCCCTTGTGTATCTTATGGTTTAAATCCGAGACCTCCATTATTCTTGGTGCGACTTCACGCAGCTTTTCGGAGAAACGAACGTTTGAGATTACCACAAGAGAGTTTCTAACATTTGCCATATCCTATGATTTTGCACGCTCTTATAAGTATTAAAATATGGAAGGATACTGATTTTATTTCACTATCTCTAATCAATTATTTTTCTACCAAAAGAAACAAAAAAATATACTTTTTGTTTTAGAATCGTAAAACCTTGCCTTGGACTATCTCCAGCAATAGCGAACATTCCTAACGTTTGACGTTGCTTCTAATAGTAAACACAGAACCTGGCAAAGTTTGATAGAGAGAGAGAGAGAGAAAGAGAGAGTCTACAGTAGAATAACAATATAATGCTTATCTAGCACGCAAAACGAGTGACATCGATGAGTACACATTTCTCACTCCGCAACCTCTTCATTTTCGTTTAATCAGTAATCACTATTCATACCAAACGTGATCACGATGGCGACAATGGACACAGTACGTAATAACAAGCTCGTTAATTACTTTACTACTGATGTATAAAAATTAAACTCACGTGGGGAAAAAAAAAAAGAAATAAAAATAAAAATTGAAATTTGCGAAAAATAAATTCGAATGTCTAACGCAAATGAAATTTCGCATGTGGCAAAAGATAAGGAGACTTTTGTTAATCATTTTAACGAAAGAAATTGATCGAGATACGAATTAGTTCGTATAAGATATAGCAAGCCCATATGTTGATCTATGTTATTTGAAGAGCTTATCACGAATAAACACATTGCGCGTTGTCGAGTTTGTTCTCTTGTATTATAGTAAAACAAAACGAGGAATTCTCTATAACGATATATATATATATATATATATATATATATATATAAGTTGAATGAGACTGATCAGCGAGATCTCGTAGAAATAACGTGATCCAAATGCGATGATTACAAAATGTTTTTGCGGTATTGGGCTTGAAACACGAGTAAAATGATAAAACCATAATGTCGCCATAGAGTATCGTAGTATTGACAACGTATACAAGTAATAGTAATAGTAGTAGTTAGTAGTAGTAGTAGTGGTAGTAGTAGTAGTAGTAGTAGTAATAGTAGTAGTAGTAGTTAAGGCACAGGTAGTACGAGGAAAGCAAAGAGTTAAATGTCAAAGCCTCCCCGCAGCAACAACAGCAATAATAGTAACAGTAATAGCAGCAAAGTAGCTGGGTAAGCAATAGACAAGTAAAGCAGAAGTAAGGAAGGAAGGCAGGCAAGCAGGCAAGCAAGCAAGCAGGCAGGCAGGCAGGCAGGGAGGCAGACAAGCTAAGCAAGCAAGTAGCGAACGCATAGAGAGTGCCATGTTCGATGAATATAAAAAATTCGAGACCTTGTTCGACTGCATCTGGGTCATACAGCGCGTTCGTTCGTAGTCTAACGACGACGCAAGACGTTCTAAGTGGAAAATGAGTGGCTGCTCACTTGTGCTCATAAGGTTAAACGAGTGTGGTGCAAGCAGTTCTCGGTGTAACGATGTTAACGATGATCGCAAAGGAGAAGGCATCTCCAAGTGGAAAGACGTTTATTGTTCGGTGACATTGGCAATGTAACGAACGGAGATGCGTCGTAAAATTTTTTGGGAAGAACAAATTGAAATTCGATAAAAACGGCGATTGATTAAAATGAAAAAAATAACACGAGCAAAATAAAATACCATCGTATTTCAATACGAAGTGACAACGCGTTGTGAAATCGCTTTTATATCCATTTAAATGTCCGAGTGAAAATCCCGATCGTATCGAACATAAAAATCTAAATATCTAACATTGTCCTTAGAAACGAACGAACAGGCTTGAGCTCGCTCATCGTTCTACGTCGATCGAAGATAATTTAAATGATCGTTACTTTACGAGGTAGAAATATCGTTGCTAGAAGGTGAATCTATTCGATCGACTCTCCGCATAGTCTATCTCTCCTTCCACTGGTTGGATTTCTTACTTATTATTCGTCAGATTGTGTAACGTTCTCTACAATAGTGCCAACATAAGGACCAATCCGTCTCTGGCTTGCGAAGGTAAAGGAATACATCTATGAGCGGATATCACAGTGAATGTATAAATATCTTCTTTTCGATCTCGAATAAATATCAGAATGAATAGAAAATTTCGATTAGCAAACAGTTAATAAAAATGAACATTATTATAATTAACAATTACGATTAATGATGAAAATCAAATTCTCGTTTATTAGAGAACACGTGAGAATTCGAAACAAACGGAAAAGGAAAATCGCGTTCACAAAAGTGTGTCAAAGGTCACACGCATGATACTTATTGTCTATTCCTTAATCGTGATCATCGTGGGCGCACACTACAGAGTCCTTCGACTGTAATATCCATGTCTCTTGAACACAACGCGCACAGGTGAAACGCTCCATGTAAAGACGAGAGTGATAGCTTATTGTGATGGAAACAATGGACACACAGTGATCGGGAATTTACAGCTACCTACTCGTTTATTGCACATACTATGTATTCTACGCTATATGTATACCTACCTGTTCCTCGATGCTGAAATAGTGAAAATCTTAGCTAGTTGTAAAGCAACTCGCGTTCCATTTTACGATATATCTTTGATCGAATATTCCTCATCGTTTCGATGTTAAAAGAAAGAAAAAGTAGTTCGAGTAGAACGTGAACGATGACGACAATCGGAAATCAATGAAATCATTAATATTCTTTACCGATAATAAAATTGTCAGACTTGTCGATGATCGATCGTCTTATAAAATTACTTGTATAAATTTCCTAATTTATTTTTAACGTTAATCCCATATAACGCCACTTAACTTTCAATTTATGCATTTAAATATCTGTAATGTGGTAAATTTGATTTCATTTTATAGCTATACGAATTTAATTGTTACTTCATATACAAACTTTCCTTTATTTTGAAAATATAAATTATACAATATAAATCGAATAGTATAATACAATTATACTAATTCAGATAGAACGAATCGAAAGTTTCTAAATGATTTTAAAAAACAATTATTTCTTTTTCGAAAACATTTTAGATAATGTTTGATTGCAAAAATATTCCTAGACTTGTAATATCATGATTTGGAAAAAAAAAAATAAACAAAGAAAAAAAAAAAAAAAAGATTAGCTCGAAGAATCTCGAAAAGAAGTAATTGATTTTTAACGTGACTTAATAACTTTCAGCTGGCCTAGGAATTTTTTTTTTTTTTTTTTTCTTTTTTTCTCTCTCTCTCTTTTTTTTCGACGGCGAAGATTCAACCCTGTATAAGTAATTTAAATAAGCTTCACGGTATGGAATTTTTTTGCTGACACGAAAAAAATATTGTTATTATAGTAAATTAAAGGTCTAAGAATATGATATATTATTAATGATCAAAACGCAATAGACTATTTTAATAATGCAAAAAATCAGAAAGCTGCTTAAAATAGACAGGAAATTATTACGCAGGTGAGTCGACTGAGTGATGGGGAGGGGATTGAACGAGGGGTAGTTTTCGAGGTAAATCTTCAGTTAGTTTAACTGGAATCGTTCGAAGTGGGTCGTAGTCCTGTTTCCTCTATTATCGCGCATTTACGTCACGTGGCCCAGTTTCCCGCTCGTTTAGATCGGCTCGGGTTAACTCGTGTCCCTTTCTATAGAAAGAACTTTACTCTGGGATGGGAAAAATATCCCATTCGTTTGCCTATTCTCCGTGTCTTTTCTTATATTATAAATCACGATGGCGTTGATGAAACAATATTACTGACAATGACTTTTATTCATTGAAACAGTATTTTAAATTAATGCAATCAATATTTATAATATAACATAAGTACCACTAATAAAAAGAGATGCAATCCTGACATTTAATTATTTCATTACTCAATAAAAATATTCATACATAGTGATCATTTATTCGTACGAAATACTTATCATCAATTAAATAATAATATACCGATCAAAAGAAATAAAAATGTTAATAAATGTATGTTTTATTTTTTTTTCCTTTCTTTTTTTTTTTTTTTTTTTTTCTTTTTCATTAACTCTCATTTACACATACACACTCTTATAATAATGATGATAAGAATATTTCATAGGAAACCAACGAATCTAGAACATTGAAATGTTTTTGGATCTTTATAACGTTAATGCGGAGTACATATTGTCTACAGCAGGGTTTACCAAACTTTTATGGGTTTATGGGCCAAGACCCACTTTCGAAAACGGTAATTTATCGTGACCCACTCGGAAAGTGTAATTGATGTCGAAAGTTGATTGATAAGCAATTTAAAATTTGTCTCGATATAAATTTGCAAATGGAGAAAGATCAAACAAAAATAATCATTCTCACATGATCCTTTAAATACGATCAATTTTTATCGATTGTTCATACGACGTTTTATGATAATTAAAACATTTCTATATAATGAACATGTAAAACTATTCTCATATTTTTAATATTTAACGCGATCCGCACTTTGGGATCCTCTGTGGTCTATAGGGGTTTTTTTTTTCTCTTTTATGTGTGTGTGTATGTATGTGTTGCGTGAAAGAGCATGAGAAGCAAGAAAAGAAAAAAGAAAGAAAAAAAAAAAGAGCCGGAATAACAGTACGAGTCCTCTGGAAGTCCTGCTGGCGGCCGGCCGGCCTGCCGGCCATGACCGCTCGATTATCGAACCACTCGACCGATCGAAATGTCTCCGTTCTCCGGCAATGACCTTTTCTTCTTCCTTGCCGTTCTTTTTCATCCTCGTATGTCCCTGAATGCACTTGGGAAACGGATAACGCCAAAGAGTTTAATAGGAGAAAAGAAATTTAATTGTTTTATTTTTCTTTTTTTCTTCTTTTTTTTTTTTTTATATCTAAAAACAAAATATGAGATATTGTATAGTAAAGATGAAAATTTTGCATTCTTAATTTGCAAAATCGATCGATATTTATGTTCTATCAGATCGAACATAAATCGAGAAACAGAGAAGAAGAAGAAGAAGAAGAAGAAGAAGAAGAAGAAGAAGAAAAAGGAAAAGGAGAAGGAGAAGAAGTGACAGAGGAGGAGGAGAAGGAGGAGGAGGAGGAGGAGGGGGAGGAAGAGGAGGACGACGACGAAGAAAAGGAGGGGACTGTATCGTCGCCAAAGAGGATGGAGTGGCGCCAAACGGCGTGGATGCGATTCGAGTTCTCGGCCGAATAACAAGTAAATCAAGCGTGTAATTGGAATTCAATTCGCACAGTGGCACAGATACAAGGCATTACGATTCCATCGGCAGCAGGCTCGTGCAAGCAAGCAAGCAAGCAAGCAAGCAAGTAAGTAAGTAAGAGAACGAGCAAGTGAGCAAGCAAGCAAGCACGAGTATAAACGCGTCAAGTAGGGTTCTGTAATCTACGAGTAAATCGCCTCTTTACGACGATAGCCTTTCGTTCTAACGTATCCAAAGAAATTGATACGTGTAATCTGCCTACGTATACGGGTATACGTGTTAACGTGGTAAATTTGCTCATACATTTACAACAGCATTAACATTTATTTACTTTCTTTTATTAATTAATTAAATAATTTATTTATTTATTTATTAGTTAATTAATTAATTTATTTATATTTTATCTTTCTTTTTTATAGTTTTCGAATCATATCTTTTTGGATTATTATGATTGCTCAACTAATACTCGGTTGAGATCTTAATTCTCAAAGGAAACAAAATCTATGGATGAGTAAATATCAAGCAACACAGTATTACACATGGTGAAATAAAACGAATTCCTTTTTCGAAGCGGAAAGTGTAGGTATGCGCTAATGAACGCTCTCCGAACGAATCGTTAGGTGGGCGTAAGAATGCTAGTACGGATCGTAAATTATAATAAGAAAATAGATAGTACAGGGATTGCTTCTGCATCGCCATTGTAGTTCGCGCCGAGTGAAAAGCCACGAGCGTCGTAATCGACTCGAGACGGAATTCAATGTTTCTACCCACGGAAGTGAAGAGAAAAGAAGAAGTTTTGCTCTTCGTTCTGTACACGAAAACGATAAGATCAGACTAACAGAGAAAGAGAGATTTCAAAAAAGAGAAAAAAGAAATCAAGGAAACAAAAGAAAAAAAAAAGAAGAAGAAGAAGAAAAAGAAAGAAGAAAATAAAAAACTAAATGACCGATCTTTTTGTTCGAACGAAAAAATCACATATTAGATGTTCAATCTCTATCATCATTATTTAACAATTAAATCTCCAATTATGTGAGAAAATATTAGAATAGACACTGCAATGCTTTTAAAATATTACATCTTACGAGTTTTCAGGGCCAACGAATCGTATTTGAGTCAGACGTTTCCCACAGTGTGAGCTCAAAAGCTCCTTGATAATTAAAAAAATTAATTTCTCCTTTTCGAGATTCTTTTACCCTAATTTGTTTGTTTTTCTTTCTTTCTTTTTCCCCGTCCTCCATCCCCCAGATAATAAAAATAAAAATCTAACTTGAGAAACTACAAGCTTAATTACAATAATTAAAAAATCGCGAGTAATAATAATTGATTTTTTTAAATTACATAAAAACTTTGGCCGACCCATTGTCTCAAAAATTTATAGAAAACGTATCTACATTTGATTTGCTAATCATAGCAATCTGACGTTTCTAATAACACGATTTTTTTCGAGATAAAGAGAAAGAGAAAGAGAGTGAAATAGAAAGGGGGAGAAACAGAGAAGGGGAGGGAAGAGAGAGAGAGAGAGAGAGAGAGAGAGAGAGAGAGAGAGAAGAAGGAAGGGCGCATGAAGAAAAAAGGGGATGATAGAGAAGGGTTCGAGGAAAGGAGAAATGGTATCATTGAAAATAGCGGGCAATCCGTTATCATATAGTGGGGGAGGAATAAAAGTGTGAGGGAGAAAAAGAGAGAGAGAGAGAGAGAGAGGGAGAAGGGGGGAGGAAGAGTGGTATAGCATAGAAGGTTAACAAAATCAATAACAGTGGGTGGTTGAAACAGGGCTGGCCACCCCGGCCAGCCGTCCCGGACTTGCTGGGGGGCTAGGTCGGCCACCGACCTTTATCCAGGCCAACTGCATCATCCCCATTTCCACGCGTGCATGCGCGCGCTCCAACTTTACTATTCTCATGGCCAGCCCTTTTTCCACGAGCTAAAGTAGTAACTCAGGTAATAAACAACTTAACGAAGCACACAAGATAAAAGTTAATATCAACGAACGGGGCTAAGTTGAGAAAGAAAGCAAAAATAGAAAAAAAATGAACAAAGAAATGAGAGAGAGAGAGAGAGAGAGAGAGAGAAAGAGAGAAGAAAAAAAATGATAAAACAGATACAAATCGAAATGTAACTTTTCTAATATATGAAATATTCTTTCAACATTATGTGAAGCGAAATGTTAAAAATTCAAACAAGGAAACAAATGAAGAATCCAAATTCTTTTTAAGCCCCCCCCCCGCCTCTCTCTCTCTCTCTCTCTCTCTCTCTATTTGTTACTTATAGAAACGTTAAAGAAAATTCGCCTTCCGGGAAGAAAATTGGAGCGAGCTAAGCGAGAGACCAAAGTCCCTCTAATCTTTATATATAGATTCGCGAGAGCTACTTGTAGACGAGCGAGCTCAAAAGCGAACGGTTGTTTTTAACTTCGCTATATGAGGAATATATGATAACGATCGAACAAACACGTATGTGTGCGATTTATTTCAATAAAAAAAAAAAAAAAAAAAAAAAAAAAAAAAAAAAAAAAAAAACAAAAAACAAAAAACAAAAAAAAAAGAAGAAAACAACTTCACCTTCCTACATCCAAAAAAAAAAAAAAAAAAGAAAGAAAAAAATATTCAACGAATCAATGAAAAATGACGGAAATTTATAGACGAGCGAAATATCATTGAAATTGATTTTTTAAATATCTAAAAGTACCTATCTACGTCGGTCGTTGACGTCACACGTTCTTTTTGTTAGATATTCAAGATGGCTGCGTCATCGACGATCGCCGTTTACAAAGAGATATAATCGTCGTTTAAATAAATATATACGCATGTACATTCGAATATTTTGTAAGAATCGAGAAACCGATTATCCTGAAATGAAATATAGGAAGGAGGATGAAACCCAAGTTAGAACACTCTGAGAGTGTTTCTATTTGCGGAAATTAACGTGTCGCGCGTGTAGTATGACTAGCGTGCTTAGCAATTTAGGCCAACACCGACGTGCAGTCGTCCTTGCGAAGCAATGTCGTCCTGCCAACTGACCGAAACGTACACGTACAGAGAAACAGTAAGAGAAAGAGAGACAGAGATAGAGACAGAGAAAGAGAGATAGATAGATAGATAGAGAGATAGAGAGACAGAAAGAGATAGAGAGAGAGAGAGAGAGAGAAATAGATAGAATGAGATACAACGTGACCTGCTTCTTTCCAGGATCTGGGACAAACTCACAAGGAGAGCATGCCTTTCCTCGACCTTGCTCTCTCTTTCGTTTTAGAAATCGGCCCTCCTGTCGATTTCATTCGTGATTTCAGACAATTCCACTCGCGAATGATTTTTTGTTCTCTCTTCTTTTTTTCTTTTTTTTCTTTTTTCTCTTTTTTTTTTTTTGTTTTGTTTTGTTTTTGTTTCTTTCGTTTTTCTTTTCTTCAGATTCATCGTTTATTTTGTATTCTTAAATATCGAACAGAAATATTCTTTCGATTAAATCTAAGAAAAAAATCGATATATCAAGTCTATGATCGTTTTACAACATATTTATATTTAATTCATTAGATCTTCTAAATATTTGGAAGGTAAATATTGAATATTATTTATTTACTCGATAGAATGTAAAAATAGACAATTGTTTATATAATCGAAAAAGAAAAAAAAAAGAAAAAAAAAAGAAAAGAAGAAGCAAAAGAATGAAAAATAAATGAGTAAACGAATAATTTATCAAAGAAATTGCACACATAGGTTCAACGTACCCTTTGTAAGTATCGTCGTTGTAAAAGACGATAAGATTCTTCGTATGCATGTTCTGCACACGTCGATATCATTAAATAGAACGGAATGACGGAGGCTCTCGTTTCACTCAATAATGGAACGAAATGAAAAGAAATGACAGTGACGATGAAGACAAATGATCCTCGATAGAGTCTATAATATCTCCTAAAAGTAACGGAGGCAAATGAAGTGAACGAATGAAACGTCTCGACGACATCATCGTTGATGTATCATCGCATGCGTGATGACCTCGTTACAACTCGAGATGGCACATTTCGAGTCGTCTACATTGCGATGAAAACTTTCATGATATTTTTTAAGCATTCATTTTTCTTAAGGACAAAATGAAAAACAAAAGAAAAAAAAAAGACAAGAAAAGAAAGAGAGAAAATATAAATATGATTCGTAAAAATAATATTAAACAAAACCAAACCTCTATCGATATAATTACGTTTACGCATTACTTTACGTACTACTTAGGATAAGGCCAAACGTTGTTACGTCTTGACTTTAAGTATCAATTATTTCTTTTCGCGATGTTTTAAAGCTTGCAATTAGACCTTGCAATTTTACTAGTTAAATTTCTAGTTTTATATTCTGAAAAATGTGTGTGCGTGTATATGTGTATATTATATACATTATATATATATATATATATATATATATATATATACATATATATAAAATACTAAAAAGTCTCGAAAAAGGGTAACTGATTTTTAAAATAGAACTTAGATGGGAAACTTTCAGTCCACTCCGTATGTATACATATACATATATATAAATATATATATATATATATATATATATATATATATATATATGTATAATCTAATCTCATTTAGATGACGAATACAAGCTGTACGATCTGTCAGTCCAAATAACATATACGCTTGGCATGATGCTGCGTTATCGTGACGATAGCGATAAGCATAACAAGGATTACGTGAAAGCGAGAAGAAGCACGGAAAACCTCGTACTCGTTTTCTTATCTCTTCTAATGCGAGGAAACGTGCAGGATTTTATTATTACATGATAACTCGTGTCTCTATGTCGAATATCTGAACGAATAGAAAGAGAAAGAGAGAAAGAGAGAGTTAACGATAGCAACTCTCATACCGCCTTTATCTTTCTTTCTTCTCATTCGTTTCGATTACGAACACAAGAAGTCAATCCTATTGTTCTTTTTGCTTTTTTCTTTTTTCCTAGTAATTTCAGATGAAAATTCGAATTTTATAAAAAATAAACAAAGACTCACCACCACATCGCTCGTCCTTGACGAGGAAAGAATACACCATCTGAAAACAAACATAGATTTTTATGATTTTATTCTTTTTAATAATAATAATAATAATAATAATAATAATTTAAATATATTAATGTTATATGTGTTAATATAATATATGTATACGTATTATCATATACAATGTATATTATAATTATCATAATTATGTAATATTAATTTGTATATATATACATATTTTTTTTTAATTTTTTATTCAATATAAATAATATAAAAATTAAAATAATTATATATAATATATAATATATATCGTTGGTATTAAAATTTTATTTATTAATATTACATTAATTTTAATATATATATATATATATATATATATATTATTATGTAATTATAATTAATGATAAAACCTTAATTATTCTTATATTGTCGTTTATATATAAGAAAAATTTCTAAATATATTTAATTAGATTGAAATGAATTATCTTTGCGGGGGAGAGAAAATGTTCATGGTTCTTCGGTTGTATGTCTTGGTTCTATTCGAAAAATAAAACTGTAGGAGGGTCGAAAGAGTTGTGCATTTACGAGGAGTAGTGCCGTAAACACGATAAGGCTGACCGTAAAGTTCCAGCGGGTGCAGAAGTCGTTCGCCGACATTTTATTATTTCGATGGCGCGCAACACGAGCGGGAGGCAGAACGGACGTGCAATACAACTTCCGCGATCGACGTTTCAATCAGCAGTCCACGTTCATAGCTGAGAAGCATAGGCAAAGAGGTAACTCGAGTACCAATCAATTCGCTTATTTTACGCGGAGAAATTTGTATATATACATATATATATATATATATATATATATATATATATATATATATATATATATATACATATATATGTGTATATGTGTGTGTATGTATATATATAATATATATATATACTTATAATATTTAGATACATATATATATATACATATATATGTATACAGTGATGAACAAAATAAATCATACATCTTTCAACAAATTGAATTTGTTAGTATAATTAATTTTTTTGCAAATAGATACGAAAAAATCAAAGCATTTCAAAGTATTTAAATAAAAGAAATATTCAATTGGAATAGAGAGATGAATTGTTAATTAATTTTCAAATTTTATAAATCGATTGACGAATCATTTTCTTACTTACTTTTACAAAATAATGAAAAAAAAAAAAAAATAAAAATATATATATATATATATATATGGATTGGTCCTACATACCATATAGATAGATAAAATGTATATAAATAGAATACAAACAGGATTGTGTATGTGCATACATAATGTATGTATGTAATAAGATACATCGAGATAATCGAGTCAGTTGTTCTCGAAGCTTTGGCAAATCGAACGAATCTAAATTCCGGAATCGGTAGCCATTTCGAGGTATCTCTTAGAAATCAGTATACGATCGGTGAATCGATCGCGGTATGTTTGCACGATTATGTCCTCGTATTAATGAGTTCCCACGAAGGAGAGTCTGTTAGAAGGAGGGAAAGGAGGAGGGGAAGGAGGAGGAGGAGGAGGAGGAGGACTCACAGAACGGTGAGTTCTCTCCTCCTCACGGAACTCGAAGTCAAGTTGAGCCGAGCCCTGAAAATACGTGTATAGACTGCGAAAGAAGCAGAAATAAATGTACCGAATGTGTATCGGCGACGAAGACGTATCCGTGAGAGGGATAAAGAGAGAGAGAGAGAGAGAGAGAGAGAGAGAGAGAGAGAGAGAGAGAGAGAGAGAGAAAGAAAGAGAGAAAAAAGAGAAAGAGAGAGAGAGAGAGAGATCGAAGGAACACGTGGAAGGCTCCCTATGACTTCCGTTTCTTTACACGAGTTCGTACGATACGAAAATAGACGGCGAAACCAAGAAACCCAAAAGATCGAAGTCTTTTACAACGAACGCCATAATTGCCCTTCATACCTTTCATACTTAATATTTATTTCATACTTTTATACTTAATGTTTTAGCATTTATATATAAAATATGTAGTTCGTTAATTATTAGAAAAATGTAAAAGATAAAGAGATATTATCTTCAAAATCCATAAAGATACTTTTCTTTCGCATTTTTTTAGCGTCCTTTTTTTTCCAAATAATTTCTATCTATTCGATTCATATATTTATTAATTAATGATATGTATTTTATGAAATAAATAATCAATATATATGTATGAATATTTTGATCAGTATTCATAATAAAATATCAATAATGGTCAATATAAATAATTATGTATCAGGGTTGCGTTTAGGTTTATTGTTGTTATTAAATATTAATCATCTATTTGAAATATTGATAAATTATTACATTTGTAAATGTTTTAAATGCAAGTACCGACGATTCTTGTATTGATTGATATAATATTAATCACATATATTACGTACTGATATATTTGTATAAATATCTACTAATCATTTATTTAAAATATTAAAAAAATAAACGTTAAAAAATATTAAATGACAAGCTACCAATGAATAACAGTTTTCTTAGATAAATAGGTCAAGTTATATGTATACTATTATATTTATAAATTCGAATTCGTAGATGTTCACTTTACAGATCTTTTTTTTTTTCATATATATATATATATATATATATAGAATGGACAAAAAAAAAATTAAGAGATGATTTTAAAAATCAATTATTCTTTTACGAGATGTCACGCGCTAACATTTTTTTTTTTTCATATTATAAAATAACAAATCTAAAAAACGTCTTGAAAAAGAATAACTGATATTTGAAAGCACTTAAGATCCTTTGGCCCATATATAAATAATATAAATAAAATTTTTAACGATTCTTTTAAGATCAATAAATTATTTTCATATATATATATTCCATTATATATATATATATATATATATATATATATATATATATATATATATATAAAATGATATAAATCAAGTTTGATAGCGGTGCTTCATTTTTGATTTGACCTACATAAAAATGAATAGGAAGAGCTTTTCTTTTTATCTTTTCTCTGCATTAATTTTTTCTTCGTTCGCGTGGGAGTCGATACGTGCTTAATAATATATGTGTGCGCGCGCGTGTGATGTGTGTGTGTGTATATATATTATATACATGCTTGTGTGCATGCATATGTGTACTTAAGCGCAAAAGTATGCATCACATCGTATTTATCCAGACGGCAGACAAACATGCTCTTCAGCATGTACTGAACACCTGTCGCGTTCGTTCATTTCTAAAGAGCTCTCTATTACTGAACTCTAATACGTTTACACGTGTATTAGAAACGGCCAGTTTAATACATTTTCGTTTCTCTTTTTCTTTTTTAAGATAAAACTATAATTTTTATGGTTTTATTTTAATAGAAATTTGTTAATCGAAAAAGAGATAATTTTTTTTCTATCTTTCTTTTTTTTTTCTTTTTTTTTTTTTTCCTTTTCTTTTCCCTGAGAATCGATGAGAATTATACGTAATTGATTGATTGATTGATTGATTGATTGATTGATCGATCGATCGATCGATTGATTGATTAGTTGATTGATTTATCGATTGATCGATTGAATAATTAATTAACTAATTAATTAATTAATTAATTAATTGATTATATTAGATTAAATAATATTCAACAACTTACAAATTTGCCGGAGGAATTAAAGGCAGCAGACGTTCGGACGAAGTAACATAGTGCATAGGCCAATATTCTCGATTCTTAGTATTAATTAAGATCATCGTGATCTAAGCGGAAGGAACTTGCCTCTCTCTCTCTCTCTCTCTCTTGTTTACTTCCCTTCTCGATACTTTATACGTGATTTTAATACGATGATTCTCGCATTATTTGATCTGATAAGATCTCGTCGAGTCTTTCCTTCGTATTATCGAAACGCGGACATATTTGAAAGAATACGTTTACGAAGGAAGTTAACCAATAAGCAAATAGTACGACGATGACGTCAGCGGGAATGTAAACGCGCGCGCACGATGAAATCGATCTACATATAAAATATAATCAATATCATTTTTTTTGTTTTGTTTATATTCCTTTTATCTAAGCTAATCGTTTATTATTATTCTTAATTAATTCTAAACTTAACAATGTAAAAGAAGAAATATAATCGAACTTAAATAAAACATAAGGAAGGATGGAAAGAATGAAAGAACAAAGTTTGAAAATAAATACTGGTTTACGTTACGAATCGCGCGGTAAGTTGTATGTAAATGATTAGCCAATGAGATAAGGAGAGTTAGTTGGCGGCGCCATCTAACGAACGTTTCAAGCTAGAGGCGCTGCATCGTTGAGGACTAGAAATAATGGTCGCCATATTTTGACGAAAGAGTGATTACAGGTGAAAAGTAAGAGGGAAATGGTCGTGGTAATGATGATGATAATGATGATGATGATGACGATAACGATGACGATGACGATGACGATAACAATGACGATGATGATAATAGAAAACAAGAAAGAGAAGAAAAAGAAAAAGAAGAAGGGATAAAAAAATGGCGGCGATGATAGGCCATCAGTCGTACCCCGTGGTGCTGTGTATTTGCTTGGACTCTATGATCTCTAGACAGCGCGACGACAACGAGGACGATGACGACGACAAAGAGAACGAACGAGGACGATGACAAGGACGAAGCCAAGAAGCAAGGACGTGACGATAACGAAGAGATTGTCGATGTTGGATAAGAAATAAGAGGGAATATAGAAGGTCGAGTTAGATGTAGAGTTAGATTTAGAAGAATCTGACGAAGGTGAAAAGAAGAGGGAGGAGGAGGAGGAGGAGGAGGAAGAGGAGGAGGACGACGACGACGAAAAGGAGGAGGAGAAAGAAGAAGAGGAGGAGGAAGAGGAGGAGGAGGAGGAAGAGGAGGAGGAGGAGGAAAAAGAGGAGGAAGGAAGAATGCCGCTTGAGCTCAGGGCCAGGACGATCTCGCGGCAAAGAGTGAGCGGCGAGAAAGCAAAGAGCTCCGAGAGGGCGGCGACGATACTGTCGCCGGCGACCTTGCCGTCGCCGCAGCACTCGTATGACATTTGGACGCGCGGAGGACGACGACGCGACACGGAGACGTTAAGCATGCGCACGTTCGCGAATAAGCCGGGAGTCCGGCGACCGTGCACGGACTTGACGGCTTTTCGCTTTCGACTGAAATCGAACGTCGACTTGCTGTCAGCCTGCCCTGACCTGCCTCCCCTTCTCTCTCTCTCTCTTTCTCTCTCTCTCTCTCTCTCTCTCTTTTCTCTCTTCTCTCTCTCTCTCTCTCTCTCTCTCTCTCTCTTTCTTTCTTTCTTTCTTTCTTTCTTTCTTTCTTTCTTTCTTTCTTTCTCTTTCCTCCATCTCACTCCTCGCCTCCTCCTCTCGCGCACGCGTGTCCCTTCTATTAGTACAACGTACATGCGACATTATCTAACTCCTTATGCCTAGATAAGGCTCATCTTAAAATAAGAAATCGAAAACCAATTGTATTCCACTAGGTGATAACATATGTTACGTTCATTGAGAAAGTTCGTTTCATTGAAAAAGGACATATTCAATGTCATGGCCATTTGTCTATTATTATTTTCATGATATTTACATTTACATTAGAAATACGAGGCTATGTCGCTCTTACAAATTTACTTTTTATCTAACGCGTTATTCACAGTTTGCTTTACCGTGTCAATCATATTGTCTGCTGAGAAAATATTTAAATAAGAAAAGATTCTAAACGTTTGAAAACCACAGTTAGATATATATAATTATGATATATACATACATATATATATATATATATGTATATATATATATATATATATATATCTTCATATACATATATATATATTCCATTCCACGACGAATTGTAAAAGTAGTATAAATTACAGCTCGGGATTTAAATATTTTAAAAAATTGATAATTAAACTATTTGTTTTTAATATACAAATATTTTAAACAAATTCATTTTCAGACATTAATTTTTTAGATCTTAGAAAGATAATATAGAATCCTTTATTTACATTATTTGTAATTATTTTTCTTTAAATATTATATTATGGGGTAAACCTTACAATTTAAATCTTATGAAACTTATATTTACATACATGGAACTTTTTCTTTGTAATGTTCCAGTCACAAAAAAATAATCGCAGAGTGAATATTATATTTAATCGTACATAGAGATTAAATCTTGTAGTTATTTCTTCTCTTCATTCAAATTATACTTTGTCTTTAATTTATCTATTTCTTCCATCTTCTTGTCAACGTCGACTCGCTTGAATGCTTTATTACTTTGATAATATAGGACCACTAGATAACGATTACACACATTGAAACCGCTGAGATGGTCACATGCATTTTTAGCATCAAAGATATCTTCATAAACGACAAATGCAGTTCCTCTAGTTTCAGCTGTATTACCACTAATGTAAAATAAAAATATAAATAATATTTTTGAAATTGTGATATGAATAAAATCAATGAAAATTTCAATGAATACTCACACTCTGATTTGTCTAATTGCCCCATATTTACCAAAGATATCATACATTTCCTCTGCTGTAATCTTGTAAGGTAAATTTCTAATATATAAAACTCGATTTACTTCTGGTGGAAGCCTTACCTGTAAAAAAAAAATTAATAATTTAAATATCTACACAAGCACGTTTAGGTTATGTAAAATTACTTCATACAAAATATACGTCGCAAATAAAAAAGTCGTTTTATTAGTTCGTTTTTATTTTAATATTTACATTGGCTCGACGTTGTAACATAGCCATAGTCATTTTGTTGAGATAAAATTATTCTTCGTTAAAAAATGTAAACAAACAGGTTTAATAACACATCAGACACAAGACTACACCGTAATATAGCTAACGACAGTGTGACCAACATTACTTTTTTAAACAGGATTTACGAATAGAGAAACGTAAGTAAATCTCATTTTTAGTTCTTTTTTTTTATAGTTTTATTTTATTATTTAATTTTTATTTATTACATACTTAAAGGATTTTTAAACTTTAATTTAAAAAATAATTCACATGATTAATGTTAAGTAATTATCAAAGCAAAAATTAATATTTAGGCGAGTAAGTGTATAAAATCATTAAGCAGATAATTTTTATAATTATCAAATTTTTTTTACATATTTTTATTGTTTATATATATATATATATATATATATATATATATATATATATATATATATATATATACAATTTATAATATATATATATATATATACACAATTCATAAAATATATATATATATATATATAATCAATTTTGTGGTTTCAATTTAAGAAGATAGGTTATGTTGGTGTTATTGATTTTATTTGCAATAGTTAACATAAAACAAGAAATACATTAATTTAACAGATTTTGATATAAAACAAATTTGTCTTTAGTGAAATTCAAAAATAAATTATTACTGTAAAATAAATTATAATAACATATATTATCATTAATTAATATAATCATTAGAAATTTATTTTATTTTCTATGTGTAATTAATTACTAATCGAAGTTATTATATATGAAGCAATATATGTCAAAAATTTTTATATCAATAAAATTTATTACGAAATATATAAAATTAGCATTTAAAAATTTATTAATATCAATCCATTATATATGTGCTTCAAGTATGATAGATTTTAGTATATATGTTACACAGTTTAAATTTTATTTATAATTTATTTCGAACAAACATTTTATATCAAAATGTCAATGTTTTAAATTAAAAGTTCGTATTTCGAATGATTTTATATAATTCTTTAATTTCAAATTTTTAAAAGAGATTATTTACTTGTGTTTAATTTTTTTTCACAAGTTATGAGTATGAAACAAAAGTAATAGAAAAGTTTGATAGTTTAAATGTTTCTTCTATGGGCATTTCTATAGTAATTTTTTTCTTTTTTTTTTTTCCTTTTTTCTTTTTTAAATATTTTCACGTATAGCATACAATAAGCATACACGTGCATATTAGAACTTCTAATGGAATGAAAAGATGGCACAGCAAATCCGTGTTTCTATGTAACTATACCTGCCATAATATTTGCCCGAAATGAAATAATTATATTTTATTGAAAGCGGCGATGTCAACACTTTGAACATAATCTTCGATTTCCTGTATTTGTTCAGTTAACCAATCGACAGACACTTTATCGTCCTCCACAACACAAGAAATTTGAAGTTTATGAATACCAAATGCAAGTGGTACAAGCTTGGCTGAAATAATAAAATCATAGATGTTTTATTAATTTATGATAACATATTAATTGTTTTATATATATATATATATAAAAAATGCTGAAAGCATAAAATTGTAATTGAATAGCTTATTGGTCTTACCTGCACCCCATAATAATCCATCAGTTTCAATTTTACGTACTTCAGTCTCCATAATTTTCATATCAGTTTCATCATCCCACGGTTTAACATCAAGTATTATGTTAGATTTAGCAATCAATGCGGGCTCTATTTATAAGAAATACATTAGATCGTTGTAAAAAAAAAAAAAAAAAAAAAAAAAATATGAACTAACTCACTTTTAGCCTTCTTTGCAGCATATGCAGCAAGACGTTCTTCTCTAATTTTAGCAGCTTCTGCATCTTCACCCTAATAAGTTAGAAATTGATAGGATTGGTGATTATAATTTATCTCGTAAGATAATTCCGTTAATTAGTTACTATGATTTGTATTGAAATTTGTGTCAAGAATGGTAAGAAATGGTTGACTTTATATGGTTGATATTAGTGTCTTGGGAATATCTGGTGTATACTGATTAATAAAAATACGCGATATTTTTTGTTTTTGTTTTTAAAAATTCTAAAAATGAAAATTAAAGAAGCATTCCATGTCTTTGTGGCTTACAGAATATATGTTGAGTAAAATGTTGATATTTCTATTAGTAAATTATATCAATCATATGTATGTATAATTATTATATGTAACAAATTTAGGAATTTTTTTTTCCATCTTCTCACTTGCCTCTGAATCTGAACCAAATAGATCGATATCTTCATCATCGTCTTCTTTGTTTAATGTATTTTCTAACTTTTCGGGTTTAGCAGGACAAACTGCTAAAACTGGACATGAAAGTATCTGTTCTCCTTCAAGTACTTCTACACGTTTTTCCAACTTTTCAATAATATATCTCAATTCTTGAACAACTATACATAAAGTTCGTTAAAATAATATGAATTATTGTTTAATGTTGTTATCTATTATATTAGAATTAGATACAATTTATTAATATATAAATAAGATTAATATATAGGTTAATAATATATAAATTTATAAAATTTAACTTATCATCTATCTTTTTATGATATAATATTTATAAAATATATTAAGTTAATTAATTAATTTGTAGAGTTTCTAATGTAAAAATTTCGTTTATTCTCACCATTTCGTAAATCCTGGTTATCTTTCTCAAGAGTAGCTATGCGTGATCCAACATCTTGATTGGAATGAGATACTCCAGTAAGTGCAGCAATATCATCCATCTATAAATATATTGAGAAAATATTAAATATAATATTTCCTTGTATTAAATTTATTTAAATTAAAAATTACACATTATAAAATTTATTTCAAGTTTTTAATATTAATTTACTAAATCTTAATCATGAGAAAAAAAAATGTCACTAGTAAGACTTTAATATAAAAAACATTTTTAATGGGACAAAAGTATTTCTATGTGTGAATGTGATATCTGCTTAAGCTGGCTAGGTATTAAATAATAATTATATTATATGCACTTGACTAATAATACATGTTAAAATTATAAGCAGACATGAAGATGGATTATTTTGATAAACATAAAAATTTGTTACTATGATAAATGAGTACTGTACTCACACATTGTAAGGATTGTTTAATATGTTGACGTGCCTTGGCAACTTCATTGGCTAAACTTCCACCAGCAGGTAGGATTGGACAAGTGGACTGTTGGTTTCTCTATATCCATCGATATTAAAGGTTAAATTACACCAGATTGATTAAGACAATCCAATCTATGTCATATCTCCACTAATATATTTTAGAGTTAAAATAAGATAATTGGTTGTTGATCAAGTGGAGATAGACATTAAGCATTATGTTTACACATATGCACGAATTACGTATAATTTGTACACAACGAAGCAAGCACTAAAAACAGTTTTATTATGTTAAGTCCCATAGATAACCATCACCAAAAAAATCTTAAATACTAACTAAATCAAATTGTCATTAATTTGATCATATCAATTATTATTAATTTTAATACTTAAATCTCATTGGTCATAAATATTTTTTGCAAGAAAATATAGGTAAATTTGTTAATGCAAGCATGCTTTATTAAAACAAATATAGTAATATTAATTGGAATGAAAATTATTAATAAATAAATTATAATCTAACAATATATATATATATATGTAAGATATATCAGATAAGTCATCCAAAATTAACTCCTGAGATAAGAATTGTCGATTCTTTTTCTCATAAAATTAGAAATGTACATTTTTATTATACATTTCTTTATACATTTTTATGTTTATTTTAAATGACTTACTTAGTATATATGAAAATGGAGATTTACTTAAATAAAAAATTTTAATAAGCATAATAAAAAAAATATGTGTTAACTAACCTAAAATTGTGATTGTGCTGAAGTCAAATAAAAAATATGCCATTTATACACATATAACACTAATTTTCTAATACATCAAAATTAATACCTGATTAGGCAACTGTTCTTTTTGCTCCTTAATATTGTTTTTTCCTTTTCCTCTATTTCTATATCTTGTATCAGCTTTGTTCTTTTTTTCTTTAACTTTAACTTTTGAGAGACACTTTGTAACCGTATCATTACAAACTTTAATATCTTCATTTTTTACACAAATCTCGTCACATTTTTCTATGATATCCAAGTTGTCCATTTTTAATATATTACACCCATCTTCTTTCTTAAGATTTTTAAAATTTTTTACTTGGTACTTATTCTGTTTTAAAATATCAGTAGATACATTATTATCTGGGAGTAATGATTTATTGTCTTTACATTTTTCAGATTTTCCAGATTTTGATTTTGTTGAAGCATTTATATTTATTAAGTCTTTATGCTTGTTAATTACAGATTTATGAGTGTTAAAGGCATATCTTATTATAATCTTGTTGGACATCATCTTAAAACATGTTTCTTTTTGTGCAAATACAAGATAAAGTCTTGCTAAGAGCACAAAAAGCGTAAAGAAATTGACTACATATTAATATTATGTAATTTATAAAAAGATATGTAAGAGTGAACTTTTATAGCACAATATGCACGCATTTATTAATTGTATCTATGTGTATGTAAATTGTGTAATATGAATCTACATATAATATGGAATGTTTTCATAATATAATATGCAAGAGATTTTCAAGTATAGTTAGAATACCACTGTTCAGTTTTCTCAGTGTTGTATTCTTTGAGGAAATATTTTATCGTGAAAATACCTATGCTGACCTGCATCATAGCTTAAAATACAATACATAAAGTTAGTTTGCAATTAACAAATTTTCCCAACATCATAAAAATTCAGGAGAACACACGGATAAGCATTAAAAGGATCTTGTTATTACCCATCACCAGATATTCCCTCAAATATGTGTTAAGGATGTTAGTGGTTAATTAAATAGCATACTCCAAACCCATGAATATAAAATTGTAAGTGAAGGAAAAATTTGTGCAGATTAGCTGTGGATGCTGGGAGCAATGATAATAAATATATGTCTAATAGTTCTATATTTATACATTTTCTCATGATACGCACTGAAGATAAGATATTAATTGAAATTATGAATTTAGGGGAATTTGTATGACACATTTACTATGTACTGCAATAGTTTATCTATTTCAAAAATTTATATCTTTTTTCTTTTTTTTTTTTTTTTTTTTTTTAATTTCACGTAAATCAACAAACCAGATGGAAACAATGATTTCTTACCTTAGTCCTTCGTTCAAAATATAGCCGCTCTGCTTTATCATAGGATGGCTTGTCAAACCATACCTTCACAAGTGTAAGAGCTGTTGCTGTTGCCATATTTACTGCAGTTATATTTGAAGCTAAAGTATAATAATTTCTGTAACAAAATTTGTATTGAAATAATTTATATAATTATATCATTATTGATGAGATATTAATATTTAAAGTTATAAAAGTTGTTTTTGAAAAATATATTACAAAAAAATTCTTGATGTATGTATAATTAAAAAACAAGAAAGAAAACAGATAAAGTGAATCAAAAAATATGCTTAGATAATTAATAATAATATAAAATCTGTTACGTTTATTAGATAAAAATACAAAAATGTCAAATAGTTCTATAATTATATATACATATATATATATATATATGTATATATATATATATATATATATATATACACATATTTTAAAATAGTTTATGTCATAAGCACATGATATAAAAATAATTTCCTTTGATTTATATAACAATAATACTCACTAACAACTATCATCATCGCTAAAGTAAATATTTTCAGAAATATTGACATTTGTTGTCTTGTAACAAGATAACTTTAGTTGATATCGTGGTTTATTCGTTTTTAATGTTTGATCAGTAGATTTAGTCATTATTTCATTTAGTATATCATAAATTTGTTTCTCTTGATTCGTAGGGCAAACACATGGAAATATTTCCATAGGATCAAAGTATTTTATAAATGCTTTAAGCTCATTAAATGAAGAATGCATGGAGTAACATACATTATACGTTCTTTCTCTGTGTTCATCCCACTCAGCTATCTTTGATATATCTTTTCCTTGCCATTTTAATACCGATGGCACAATAATTAATATATTTTCTTTGCTTACATCATAACGACACTTTAATGATCGATCTGATTTTTTAGTACATGCATGTATAGGAGTACTGTTAGAATCATTTGTAATATAGGGAGCTATTTCAGTAATAGAACAATAAGTATTGTACACAAGATTTTTAACATGAATTTTCATATTTAAAGACTTTGATAATTCTATGTAAAGAAACTCTGAACCATAAAGGGCAGAACATTCCAGCATAACAACATTCCTTGGGTCTTGATCGAGCCATTCCTTAATTGCTTGATGTATTTTTATTATACTTTCTTTTCGAGATGGTAAATAAGAAAAGTTAGGGTTTAAAAAGGTTGTATCTAAATAAATTTTATCAAGTTTCTTTGGAAGTAACCTACAGCCTTGTTTTACATGCAAAGATCTTAATTTTGAATAATCATTTGGATTAATTCTAAAGTCTCCAGTATAAAGCACTAATTTATCTTGCTTTTGAAAGAGAAACATGAGAGAGCCTGGACAATGCCCAGCTGAAATACTTATTACTACAATAATATGATTATTATCCTGTTTATCATTATATTCTATAACGACTGGAGTGTCTATATGAATCTCTTTTATTTTGCAATTTTCATTTAAGCTAAATTTATTTTGTAGAATTAATTTACTAATTGGACTACAATAAAGATACTTATTACATTTTTCTAAGTATTCAAAGAATAAATTATTTAAACCATTCATATGATCTACGTGACAATGACTAAGAAAAAATACAGAAGAGTTAAGATTTTGTCCGCTAAATGAATCCACAGAGATAGCTGGTAATTCCTCGATAAGCCCAAGAAAAGTTGACATTGTGCCATTTGAAATATACCTGTAATATAGAAACGAAGTGTGCCAACTATACCGTTAACCTCTTACAGATTATTAAGATAAGGGAAATGCGATATATATGTAAAAATCTTTAAAAGATTATTTTATCAAGAAATTCATGAAATACGATTTATAGTATATTCCTTTTATTTGATCTTTCTACTAGTTTTAAATTTAAAACAAATTAAATTCGTGAATTTTTATTGAACCAGCTGTTATAGGCTTAAATATAACGAACTAATCCACACACACACACACACACACACACACACACGCACGCACATACGCACACGCACATATATATATATATACATACACACACACAGTTATATGTTTCGTAGTTCACACACGATAAAATTAATAGAAATAAAATAATTACAAGTAAAATTGTCTGCACATGTAAAAAAAAAGCTGTATTCTTTATCGTTATTATTACAAGTTAACCATGTGCGTTATCGATCGTTTCATTCATCTCTATATGTATGTATATATACACACACACACACACATATATATAAATAATTTTAATCCAGATATTAAGACCATATATATTACATATTTTTATAATGAAATACTATATAATTACCTTAATAATCGTTTGATATATCTTGGCACAAGGAATTTCACAAATTTGACGCAAGAATTGTCTCTCTTGATCAATCTGCCACGGGTAATCAGTCTGTACCGGATCTAGAAATCAAATGGAGAAAACAGCGAAATACCTATGCATACAAATATTATAAGAGAAACAGACAAAGCAATGGCGGAAAATTTCGTAACTATTTCTCGAAATGTTACTAGCTTCTGTTTTATAAAATGTTTTGATGATGCTTATATGCGAAAAAGATACGCGAATTTAGATGAAAATATATGTTGAAAAATAATAGAATGGAAATTTTTTCATACAAGATTTCATTTCCGAATAAATTGTTATCTTACATATAATCTGTATTGCACTGTTCAAATTTATTTGATTAGATAATAAGGAATAAACAATTAAATAAAAATATTTTTTAAATGTCTCATTGATAAACAAAAATGACTTATTAAATTAATAATAAATAATAATAAAATTGTAACTATATATCAAAGTTTACGTAAAATAATAATTTTAAATTCAACGATATCGATGAAATCATTGAAACGTTTATTTCATTTAAAATTGGCGGGTAACGAAGTTCGATATGTACGTCGCTAGTCAATTTCTATTAGCGTCGTTCAGTTTGTATTGATTTGTCAGATTAATTTTAAAAATGGCGGCGCAAGGTATACCATCTAAAATGAAGGAATTACGTTTACCTATATCAAGAGTAAAAACCATAATGAAAAGTTCACCTTATGTCGATACAGTTGGACAAGACGGATTGTATTTAGTTACGAAAGCTACAGTAAGTTTTTTATGATAAATATACGGAAGTTCGAAAGATGCAAATACATTCGAGTACGGTGGTTAAGCCGACTTGCGTATTTTACGGCGGGATTATTAAAAATATTATAATTTTATATTATTCATTATCTTTATTCATTATTATGTTTATATATGTTTAAATTAGAATTATATATATATATATTATTTGTCAATTAAAAATGTTTTTATATCTTTAGGAATTGTTTATTCACTATCTGACAGAAGAAGCTCATATGCAAAATAATAAAGGGAATAATTTAGATTACAAGCATTTAGCAGAAGTTGTACAAACAAATGATACGTTGGAATTTTTACGGGAAATAATGCCACGAAAAATTACAGTAAGGCAATTCAAGGAAATGATGGCATCTAAATCATCGAATAGTAGTTCTTCTGAAAGTAGCTCAGACTCAGATAGTGATAGCGAATCTGATACTGACTCTTGTTCTAATAGCGACAATAAGGAAGATAATGAAAACTCATCTGGTAGTGAACATGAAACAGAAACACAAGAAAATGGTAAATGTAGTTTCAGTGATAAAAGTGAGGCTAGTGTTAAAAGTGACAGCGAAGAGGAATCTAAGAGGTAGAAATAAACAAATAGGATAAAATTCTATTATATTCATAGGTTATGCTTAATAAGTATTTTAGAAGATATTTAGTCTACAATTTTATTTTTAAGATATTTTATTAAAGACATCAAATTATGTCTATATGATTCTTATTAATTAATATGGATCATATTATTTATAATAATGAGTGACCAAAAATATGAAAAATTTAGTAAAAATTAAGAATAACAAAAAATATAAAATTAATTGTTTCACTTGAATATTGTTAATTCAATTACTTTTAAAGAAAAAAAATTTCTTTTGAAAGAAATACATTTTTAAATCTTTATATTTCATATATTTTTCAATAAAATTATCATTTTTAATTTGTGTGTATTTACAGTAAAATAGTGTCTTTTATAATGCGCACGTGTATTTATTTAAAAGAATTGATAATTTTTATAATAAAATAAAAGAAAAAAGCAGTATGCAATTTTATTACCTATATATATATAATTATATATATATATATATAATATAATGCATTAGTATTATTATAAGTAATTTAAGAATATAAAAAATATTATGTGCCTTACCAAATTTTTTAATAATAAAAACATACTGATTTATAATTTTTAAAATCACATTTATAAGATAATATAAAATATTCTTGTCTGATTTACATTTTATTCTTGATGTAATTTTGTTGGTTTAGGCGTTGAAAATACATCATAACAGTCTTCATTTAACTTAATAGCCAGAAAGTAGATTTCAGCCAAAGCAATTACTAATGCACATATTATACCCAGTAACAGTCTAAATCCAAAATCTAAATTACCAACTATTAATTCTACTCCGACGAAACCAAATGCAAATCCTGCTAATACAGAGAAGATAAATTGTGCAACAGCAATTAGTTGTTTATTTATTTGCTTCACTGTAAATAAAAAATGGAATAATAATTTAATCATATAAATAATAAAGTACCAATCAAAATATTATTTCTTACTTTGATATGCCAATGTATCTTCTGGTAAATCTTTTCGTGTGGAATCAATACTTTTAGTCATAGCTTTATATTCTCTTGCATTTTGTTGCGCTGTCAGTTTTTGTATCCTTGCTTCCAATTCAGGATTTCTGGGTGTAATTTTTGGTGTTGGTAATATTACATCAACATCCTCTAATATTTCATGTAAATATACTTTTTTATCTGTAGTTTTTCTATATTCTTGTAAATAATTATTTAACCAATTTATATCACTTAATTTCAATAAAACGTCATTGCACTTCTTATTACTTTTCTTTAAAGTAACAATACCAGGTGGGGCATCATTTACATCGGATATGTATTTCCAAACAAAGTCTATTAACTTTGTGTTTGGTTTCAAACATATGGATGGATCATCGATTGTTTCTACAGGCATTTTTATATCGTATAAAAATGATATAGATATTTTTCAAAAAATAATATTAGTATTATAATTATATTAAATATTTATGTGTACGTGGCACTACTATAATTATTTTAAGAATATTTGGAAGCTGTAAATGTAAGGTATTTATTAAATCAAGGTGTAATATGTAACTTTTTTTCTAAATCGATATAATATTCTTTGATTTCGTTTTCTTTGTCCTGAAAGGCTTTATCCACTTTTTGACATTTATCGCTCATATCATTTATAAACTTTTCCCATTCCGCTTTACGAATTTCTCTATTATGTTGCAAAGCAAAATCCTGTTATATACAAGTAGTTATAAAATAGTTATCATATAAATGAATTATTTTTTTATTGCTACTTTTGAAGTACGTACACTATCAAATTCTTCTTGTCTCTGAAGTACTCGTTCGCACATACTAAGTGCAACATCGATGTTTGCTTTTAAACTTGGTAAATGACAATCTCCAAGTTGTTCGGCACGTGGCAACTGATTTTGGTCTAATTCCGTTGAATATTCAAGAATTTTGAAAAGTCTTTCCACTTCTCCGTCGTCTCTCTTTTCCTAAACAAATAGAAATCAATAAATACACTAATTTTTCATATTTAAAATCTTATTGCATAACTATTTCATTCATCTCTTAATATTACAATATTATAGTAAAGAATAGATATATATATATATATATATATATATATATATATAAAATGAGGAAAGACTTTTGATGCTTGCAAGTTTTATTTAAATATATTATGTTTACAAATGTCAGGTTATATATGTATCAATGTAGATAGAAAATTATAAAGTTAAAAAAAAATAGATTACCTTGACTCAAGTGAGAAATTTATTTGATTTCTTTTTGATAATGAAATAATTTTTAATAATTGTTATATTAGAAGAATGTTAATTTACCTGAAATTCTCTTAAGAAAAAAGTTACTTCTCCTTGGATAAATGGTCGATGTTCAAAGAGTCTAGTCCAAATTTCTCCCGTGTCTACGAAAACGTGATCTCGAATAATGTCATTGTAATCATCTTTGATATAATAATATGTTATTAAGTTTAGAATATTTTTCTTTCTAAATTTTCAAATATTATTACATGATCGAACCTTTGATAACGGACGCCATGCTGTCGATGGAAATACTTCGTGAACGTAACACAAATGAGGTTCAATCATATGATCGAGTATAGTACATTGCGCAGGCGTGGTATACTTATCTTCAATCGATTTTTCTAAATAAAATAAAATAAAATAAAATAAAATAAATAGATAATGTAATATAAAATCAATAGAAAAAAAAGTAACAATTCAACAAAAATTCATTGAAATATAGATTTTATATTATTTTATAATTAATATGTATTTTAAATTAAATTTTTTTCTCGTTAATTAATATATTGATTATAATTTAATAAATTTATTAAAAAAATTATAATTAAATTTTATTACAATTACAATTGAATATTATTGTTGTTATAGCAATAATATATTTTAAAAATGATGTATAACCTATTTCTTCTACGATATATTTGAAATCTATCGAATAGAACGAGAAAATAAGAGCCAATCATAGAACGTCTTTCATTGTCATGATACGTTTTTATATCATTTCTACTTTTATTCGAAAATATATCGTGAAACTTCGACTTGATGTCTAGAATATCGTTTAACGAATCGTTTAATGTTACGTGTGAATTACTGATTGTGAGAGAAGTAATTTGAGAAGGAAGAGCATAGAATTGCGTAGAATTTGAGACGTCAGGTATTATGATCAGGAGCTTTTGAATGAAATGACAAATATCGATTTGCAAATCCTTATAAGAGATACAATATTATTCGCCATTTTTGTTGTAAAGCTTCCAATTGATATTATCATGGAACAATTCAAAAGAGAATTAATCATAATTAATTATTCTTTTTTTTATATTTACAATAATAGTCAGTTAATACATTAAATAATAATAATTATTTCGTATGATATTTAAAATAATTTTACTTCGTTAACTACCGTCAGTATGTTTCAAAGAAATTTACGTTTTTATCATCAGTCGATCAACGATTATTACAAATGTATGTAGTCTTTTATTTTTTTTGTTTTTTGTTTTGTTTCGTTTTTTATTTTATTTATTAAACATATAATTTTATTGTTCAGATATTATATTTATCACTTTTGTTTTAATATATGCCATTAGAAAAGCAAAAGAGAATTTCATAGTAAAATTATTAGTTTATCTCTGTCATTATTTATACGCATACGTACAACGTCATTTATACCATAGTACATTTGAAATGGTTACATATGTGAATATTATGATATTTCTCTGGTAGCTTTTCTAGTTAAAACGTAACGAATACGTAACGTGTATAATCTTTCCAATTAATTCACTGGTTTCCTTTCTGCGTGACAAACGTGCCGTTACTCTCTAAGTCTTGTGGATCTTCCAAAAGGAAACTAACTACAGGAAGTTAGTTTAGTTTCCAATTCGACGAAAACCACGAGAAGCTCCACCGGTGACTCAACGTCAAGTAAGTGTCTGACTTATCGTCGATTTGATCACTTATCTATGTTTCCGACTAGCATGGACCTTGATCACTGATGAACACACAAACAAACATACTCATCATATGTATATATATATATATATACCTTCCCCCCACACAAATGTAAATAAGATATATTGATATTTTTGTTACTAAATCCTCTTTTTTTTATTTTTCTTTTTTTTTTTTTGAAAATAATATAAAAAAATCCATGCTCCATTTTTATATCCAAAAACAGTATTAAAACAGCGTAAAACCTTTTTCGACGTTTCGTTGAATCCTTAAAAAAAATATTTCGATGAAAAATCGATACTAATGAAGCTATCAATAAAAATTAGCATAATAGATGAAGTAAAATGAGATACGATCGTGATGTAAGATCAGAGATCGTTTACTTACTAATGTATCGTATAATCAAATATTCTGAGGTTCACGATGAAGCATCAGTACCACCTGGATGGGCGTAAACCTAAGTAAGCATACATTACGTAAATAATTTCAGACAGAATACGATAATAATCAATACTCTCGCGTTATGGCGCCTACATACATGTATATTTTATTAACTTGTAAAGAGAGATAGAGAGAGAGATAGAGAGAGAGAGAGAGAGAGAGAGAGAGAGAGAGAGAGAGAGAGAGAGAGAGAGATATTTCTGACACTTACTGATTTATCTGTCTAAACGTTAAGTTAGTATTAGATTATGTTATATCATGAAATATTCCGTTGGAATAATTTTAATAATTTCTTCTTACATTTTTAATAAATTAAAAATTTTTAACAAGTACAAATATATTTCAAATTAAGAAATTTCTACGTAATTTAAATAAATGACATAAAGATTTTAAATATTAATAACGATCAATAAAGAATCGGTCAATAGTTATGACGTCTACATAAATATATATATATATATATATATATATATATATATATATATACATATTTTATTAGTTTGTAACGAGAAATATGCCTGATACTCGCTGATTTATCCATCTAGACGATGAGTTGGAATTAGATTATATTATATGATCGAATCTTCCATTAAAACGATTTTAATCATTTGCTGTTTCTTTACATTTTTAATACATGAATATTTAATATTAAGTTTTTCTATAATCTAATTGAAAATATATTTTAAATTAAAGAATACCGATGTAATTAAAATAAATGACGTTATTTTTTCAGATTTGTAATGGTCAATAGAGAATCGGACAATAATTTCGAAGTTACTGCAGGAGCCGGATAATAACGGATGCTTTCGAACGGAAAAAGGGATTAAAATAAATCGTGAAATGGAAGAGGAGGAGAAGATAATGGAGAACCATGGAACAGAATACGCAAAATTAAACTGAGTTCTTGGAAACAGAACAGAGTAAGAGGAGGGAAGGTAATTAAGCAGTTTCGTTTGATAAATGATAAAAGGCCAAAGACAATAATGGAATATCGAGGAATGATGATCAAGTAGTTATAGCATATTCATTAATACATAATTATATATATACATATATGTATATATATATATATATATATATATACCTATATATATGTATGTATATATGTATATATGTATGTATTGTAACAGAAATTTCATGTATGCTATTGTGATGATTCCATACGATTTGGCGATAGCTAAATTAATTCAATTTAAAATAATGTTCCTTTCATAAGATAGAAAAGCTTAATAGGTATTGAAAACTGATTGTGTCCTAATGGTTTATAGAATTGATATTGAAATTACTGGATACATATATTTGGATAATTGGTTACGATATATATCTTTTTAATTAATATTTGTTTTATTAATACTTAAAAAATTGTATAACTTTAATATCATTAGTCGTAATGATAGCTAATTATTACGAAATCATACGTTTATGTTTTATTTGCAAAAACAATTATTAACTGATTACGTATTGTAAAACAATATGAAAGATCACATATAGAAAAGTCGAACATATATGAGAAATTGCAGTAACACTTAATGATTATTTTTATTTGATATATCACGTAATTTAATTTATTATCATCAACGATTTCAAATGTTTAAATCAACTCGATTTGTATTTTCATCTGTCTATTTTTAGTCTTTTTTATTATTGAATTTTGTTAACTTACTAACATAATTTTTATTTAATAAAGAATGTTTGTAGTCATATCTTGTTATGAGAAGTTCAGTCGTTAGATGTATTTTAAACGCGGAAACTTTAGATTTCCGTCTTAAAATTGGTTTGCTCGGGTAAAGTAGTAAGCGGATTTTTGATTAAATATAAATGGAGAGAGTACTCAGAGAGTAGGAAAGAGGAAGAGAGAGAGAGAGAGAGAGAGAGAGAGAGAGCGAAAGAGAGAAAGAGAAAGAGAAAGAGAGAGAGAGAGGAAGAGAGAGAGAGGGAGGGAGAAAGAGAACTAGAGACAAATAGAAAAGGATAAGATTTGTGAGTAACGAACTTACTTTAGCGTATATTGTAATATCGTAATTATTCCAATTATTCTCTCATTAGTTAGTTCTCATTAATATGTTCTCTCGAGAAATGTTTTGTCATCGTGTAAAAGAAATGTAAGATTTTTTGCATTTAAATAAATTGCATTATATCAACATTAGAGAGATAAAGATAGGGAAAGAGAGAGAAAGAGAGAGAGAGAGAGAGAAAAAAAAGAGAGAGAGTACGAAACTTTATTATGTTTTCTAAAAAAATGTAAGCTGTTTACAAATGTTAAAACAAATTTTCTAGTAATACATTGTTTTATAAGGGAAAAGAGCGATATAGAGGAACGGTATTGAAGTCTTGAACGTTAAGAAAACGACGATACAGTAAAGGAAAAATATTTAAATCATAAACTGAGTAGAATGTAAGTACATAATGCAATTTCCGACGTATGTACATATCGTTAATCTTTATAAGAAAATTCACTATTATTCATAGTTTAATAGATCTATAGTAGGCTGATAATAAGGTTGGTTGTACGAAGTTCGGCTCTGTGGATTTCGTGTTAAAGGATTTCCCATGGTAATATCCTCTTTTCTCATGTTGCAGAGAAAGCGAATAGCTTCTTCGTTGTCGGTCTTAAGCCGATCTGAACATACGTAAGCTTTTACATAGTGTATCTACGTGTCTACATGTATATGAATATATATATATATATATATATATATATACACGCACATATATATAGGTAGATACATACGACATGTTTGGGATTCGCACACGTTACGTGCCAAACCTAATGTAAACTTGCAATTGTGTACTCGATATCGCCGATATCATAGTCATGTAATTTATGGATTAGATATGGATCGTTCAACACTTATCAACATGGTTTGCATTTATCCACACGAATGTTCATATTTGTAATTAACGTAAGATAATTTTATGACGTTTAATATTTTCTTTTAATTACATTTGTTCTTTTCCTCTCTTTACATTTTGTTATTTAATATCAAAAGGAGATCGAATAATATATGTATACGAATAAGATTCAAAATTAATTATTTATTATTTCAGATTATAAAAGCTATTAATTTATCACTATGTAAATAGATTTAAATAATCAAACATACTTTTCGATATTGTACATTTATTAATTTATTTAAAAAGATCTTGATTGGTACGACAACACTAGATGCAAGATTTCACTGATCCTTTAAGTACAAAAATATTTCTTATATAATTCATTATAATTAAAAGATTAAACGATTTAATTTCATATCAGACATTAAGAATAAGTAATATGTAAAAAATTGAATGAATCGCCATTGCTCGGTAGAAAATTCTGTGTACAAGGGAGCATTTACGTTCATATTCGCAGATTAAAAGGTAACATAGTTCGCAATTTTGTTTAATTCCTCATAGAATTATATTCAAAAATTTAAGTAAAGAATTAGGAACATCATTGTAAAAAAAAATTATCGTTGTACGCTCGAAGAAGATAAGATCGAACCCAAATTGTTCCTTCTCTCTCTCTCTCTCTCTCTCTCTCTCTCTCTCTCTCTCTCTCTCTCTCTCTCTCTCTCTTAATTACATATTGCATCGATTAACATAGACCTCGAACATTATATCAAAATTGAAGTCGGCGTAGGGTACTTTGGTCTGCTCCTTGCCTTATGTCCAACAAATACAAGTGCTTAAGTATAGAAGGGGTAGATGAGGAAGACTTCAAAACGTAAGGTAGTTTCAGAGAGTAGGATTAGACCACGGTTAGAACAGATAAGTTTGCCTTTGCTCGATAACGGCAACTGTAAGAGAAGATTATCTACTGGAACAAGCACTTACATTAATGTATTTATTTATGTATATATGAATATATATATATATATATATATGGATGATCAAATTCATATAAATCATATAACATATGGATATATTTTCAGATCATCATAATGGATGATCAGAAAATATTAGGAACAATGTCAACGATATTAAATCTTCTCAAATATTTCTTTAAAATAATTAAAAAGAAGTGTCAGATTTGATCATTATTCATTTCCTTTTTGAGAAAAGAATATGATTATAATATTTTCTTTTTTTTTTGATCATGAAAACGTTGATAAAAAGAATTATAAGTATGTAACAAAATTGAATAGAAGTACATATATGTATATTTATGTATATACATATATGTACATACACACACACACACACATGTGCGTAAATATGAGAAAATAGAAGTTCGCTACTGTACAGGAAACGCTCGATCGGAGCATGAAATTTCCTTGCTCTCTGCTTATTAACTTATTGCATTTACTAAGTTCTCTCTAAACTGATATTAATTATCGCAGTTACTCGACCCGATACGAGCTTTGCTTTTCCTTCCGACCTACTTTCTTACCTTCTTTCATCCTTATCTTTCTTTTTATCTTCAAATTCATTTTTCCTTTTCATTTATTTTAAATCATTGTAAATTTTTAAATTTATAAAATTAAAAAATTTTTAATCTATAAGCAATACGAATGATAGAAATATTTAATCCAATAATATCCTTCTATTATTTTTTGCAAATAATTATAAATTATTATTAAGGAATAAAATTCATTAGAAATAAAATAAAAATATTTTCTTCATCATTTATCATTTTTAAATTCAACTGATTTGTATTTGATCTATATTAATGCAAAGGTGTAAAGGTTCGATTTGAATATTTAAAAGTATGGCAAATTCTTATCTTTCCCCCATATATTTTTTCCTCACATTAATTAATTATTCTCACAATTTAAATTAACAAAATTATTTATTTTGATAATGTGTATGCTTATAAATCGTCTTCAAAAAAGTTTTAATAATAAATTAATAAATTAGAAAATTATATACTTTTAGAATAGCCGCTAGTTAGATAATGTTTGTGAATGCACTGCGATAATCGTCATCCCTTGAGATCTTGTGAATTGGCGCCTATGTTTATTCAATTGAATCCACGAAAGATTGCACGGAATTTACGTGCTCCTCGTAATTACAGAGAATTAATACAATTTTATTAAGGTATTATCTGTCTCTACTATACTAATCAATTGCCGAATAACCGATTTCTCCAAGTCGCAGCTTTATTTAAAATGTATTCGCAAAAATAAAATTGTTATGGTTTTTCTGGACCGTTTTATTATAACGGTAGTATCAATAATTTTATTTGATATTCCAATTAATAATTAATAACTAATTATATTTTATATATATATATATATATATATATATATATATTTAGAGTATGTGCATATTTTCTTTTATTAATACAACTTTACAATTTTTCAGATCTCATTATACACACATACTATGATGCAGAAAAGCTCGCTGGAATATAACGTGATCGTTTTTAACTCCTACCTGTCTACATAAAATATTAAATTAAATACATAACTTTAAAGCACAATCTAATATAGAAAGAGATAGGTAGTGACCAGCATTAACATGAACTTTATTTTTTGCTTGAAATTCTAGGAAATTCAGTATTCTTGGATCCTGGAGATATATAGTATCTCTCTTATCTTGTACGTAATATATATACTTTATCGTTTAAAATATTATATTCTTATATGTATATTTTATTATAATTAAATAGATATGTATCCTGTACATATATATGTATATGTACAGATTTATAATTTCTTTAGAGAATATTTAATATAATTTTATTGAATTATTTGTATTTTTTTTTATTTGCAACTGGATTTTCTATATAGACAGTTACCTCCATGTGGTGAGATTTGAACAATTGATATTCCTTGTTATGAACGATACAACGCAAACACTGCTGTATAATTTGATACATTTCAGAGGTATTTTATTTTTTATTTTACAGTTTTAATTTAAAGGATTAATTTAATTTAATAAATAATTTTGATCTCAGGATAGTCAGTCTTGTGTAATATAAACATATCCGATCTTTTTACATTCGATAATTTTTCAATAATTTCTAAAGTCTCGAATATACACGGAATACATTAAAGTAATATTTAAACAATAGTACATTCGTTTGAATATTAAAAGACGGTAAAGCGCGAGAAACTTATAATTATTTTAATTTAAAATTTTAATACTTTGAAATTTTCATCTCGGGATGGTTGGCTTTGTATAATATAAACATAGAGGATCTTTTTATTAACTTCGAGGATTACCAATTTAGTTTTCTTTTGCAATCCAACCAGTGAATATCGACACTCTCACTTTCTAAATGTGAAAACTTATAAATGAATACTTTTGATAACTTTAAAACTATTTAAACAATATTTAATGTATACGGAGTACAAAAAATTTATATTTAAACAATACTACATTTGTGTAAACATTAAAAAACGATAAAGTGCGAGAAACTTATAATTATTTTAATTAAAAATTTTAATACTTTGAAATTTTCATCTCAGGATGATTGGCCTTGTGTAATATAAACATAGACGGTCTTTTTATTAACTTTAAAGATTACCGACTTAGTTTTCTTTTGCAATTTGACGAGTGAACATCGACACTCTTACTTTCTAAACGTCAAAACTTATAAATTAATAATTTCGATAATTATTCAATCATTTATAAAGTCTCTAATATATATGGAGTATAATGAAGTAATATTTAAATAATAATATATTCGTTTAAACATTAAAAATATGGAAACGCGCGAAAAACTTAAAATAATTTTAATAATAAATTTCAATATTTAAAAATATTAATTTCCGAGCAGTTAGCCTTGTGTAATATAAACATATATGGTCCTTTTATTAACTTAATAATTACCGGATTAGTTTTCCTTTGTCTTCCGACGAGTAAACATCGACGGTCTCTCAAGATGTCTATGCTGCAAGTATCAACGAATATTTAAAGTAAGTATATTTTTATTTCAAAATTTATAGTTTCTTATTGTAACAATGACTATCAATAATTTTATTTTTATTTTTCTGTTTCATGACGTCAATGCAAAAGCACGCGAAGCAAAAATGTGTAATCGAATATCTATGTCGGTAAATTAAAAATATTGCGAATTAAAAAAAGTGTTTGTTCGTTCACATTTCGCGATTTAAATAACAAGTGTTTTTGCATCGACTACGTGCAATGCAATCGTTAAAATCAGTGTTTGTTCGCAAAGTTTATTGTTTTTTTTTAACAATCGCACAGATTGTCTTTATAAAAGAAAGAGTTTCGTGAATTAACTTCAGTGACCATTCGTTAAAAAATATCTATCATGTGATAGAGTCAGTGAAATCATTGAAGAGTATCTCAACCAACTTTGATGTCGACCACTTACGAATCATCCAGCCTCAATTTCGATTTAAATCGTGGACGAGTGTTTTGTTGCCATCGCAGAACTTCTTAAGTAATAAGTGAATTTTTAAATCCCTCAGATCACTCAATCATATCAAGAATGAAAGATTCGAAGATTGAACGAGTGATTGTTTTTAATTAATTAAAAAATATTTGTAATTAATTAGTAGAAAAGCATTGAGTGTATTTCTTTGGAAATTTATTTATAAATGGTTTCTTATTTTTTGATTTATTTATTTGATCAGGATAGGATCTACTTGTTGAAACGCATTTATAATTATTTCAAATTTTGAATATATTAATTTATTTGAAAATAATTTTCTCGCACGGAAATGGTAAAGGATTGATATTCACGAGTTTTAATAAAGAATGAACAAAAAAAAAAATAATCATATTTATTAATTATTCCCTTTTGAATTTGTGATTTATGTTTTTCGAAAGATAAAATTGAATGTATTTTATATTGATCGTGTCTCATCATCTTTCGACAAATATAAATTAATAATTTATTAACATTCGAACAATGTGCGAGATATATGAATTATAATTAGTTATTATATAAACACTACAACATTCTTATCAAGATCTTATATACTATTATGTATTATTGATTAATACATATACTATTGATTTTAAATTGACCATGTTGAATATACTTAAATGAATCTCTAAATGTAACAATCTCCATATAGTGAGATATGAATCTGTAGTAATTGCGTTATATCGAAATTTAATGATAAATCAAGTTTCAGTATTTTCAAAATCTTTTCAATAAAATTCTCTGCTAAACATTAAAAAGTATTAACATTTAACATTGCTAACGAGTTAATCGTTTTAGCATTTAAATTATTTTTCTCTTTCAGATTTATCCTTTTTATATTTAAGGATAATATACAGTATAGAAAAAGTGATCGATTGGTTAATGTGATCGATTTTTGGTACAATGAAATCACGTAGACGTTTCGTCGATAATATAATATTATCCGTGGACCATGTAAAACTTGATCGATGCGACACTAGGATTCTTAAGGAGCTCGTAAATCGCCTAAGGATAAGCGAATCCTCTTCTTTGTATATATATATATATATATATATATATATATATATATATATATATATACACTTTTTCCTAGTTTCCCATAAACAAAAATGCCTGGCTGTACTAGAAAGCTGTTCTGCTCTTCGAGATTATCCTTACCGCGTAATATTGCACGTTATGCAGACCGTATTTCATGTAGTTCTAACATTTCATCGTATACAATCAATTAATCATATTATGATAATACAATTAATGACAATACAAATAGATATTGTTAAATTTTTCCAAAGATGATTAACTATTATTCAATATATGTACTACGTAAACCGATTAATTATTTCATATTGTATATAATTTTGAAAAGTCGAGTTCTTTTAATTTGATAATTAATTTCATCATTAATTATTTCCACTGAATTAAATATCGAAGAATGAAAACCTTCATAATTCTTTTCCTTCTTTAACATCGTCTAATCTTAATGTATAAGAAGAGATAAGAAGAATAGAAACGATCGTTTTTATCTTTTCTTCGAATATAACGCTCGTTTCACGATCGCGCTAGTGGAAAGTTTAATACTCGTCTTCAATTCACGCAAAGAGGATTAATATCGAAAAGAAAATGAGAGACTTTCGATGACTAGGCAGTTGTTAAACGGAAGAAAGGATTTCTCTTTCTCTTTCTCTTTCTCTTTTCCTTTATCTTTATCTCATTAATCTAAAAAATAAGCTAAGGGCAAACATTAATTTAAAACATTCTAGTGTATTCTCGACCGATGAAAGTTGCTTTTTTATCAGAATTGTTAGATCTTTTTAGAGTGCAAACATTAATTCCGTCTATGTAGTTTTCTCTTATTCTCTCCTTTTCTCTCTCTCTCTCTCTCTCTCTCTTTTTCTTTCATGTTGAGCATAACTGTCGTATTATCAATGTTTCATTTTATTCTTTTTATTATTTTACTATGTGGTCAAGTATTTACACAAGAAACCACATAGAATTTATCTTTTACCGACTTAATTTCAGCTTTGCGCACGCAGAGCAACTTTAATCATAGCAAAGCTCTTTTCACGTTCTATTCGTAACTCTCGTCGGTGCCTTTAGCTATTTTTGCCTTTTTCTCTTTTTCCATTTTTTCTTTTTTTTTTTTTTTTTTTTTTTTTTTTTTTTTTTTTCGTAGAAAACTTAAGTAAATATTTTATACCTCGTGTTCACATATTCGCGATGGGATATCACATAGTGGCCATGCCCTCTTGGGATGCATCATTCATGTTGTGCCTATGGAAGAATAAATAAATTTATAAATAATACATGATCCCTTTCGCTCACTTTCCTTCCTTACTTGCACCTCTCTTCACGAAAATATGTATGTAGGTATATATGTAGGTACTCCCTTATCACTCAAGATATATATATATATATATATGAGTGTATATGTGTATGTGTGTGTATGGGCAGATATATATATATATATGTATATGCTTAATAGCTAGTTTCGTGAAAAGAAGAAAAGTGACTTGGATCGTCAATGATATCACGTTCGACAGTTTCCTTGGATAAAAATTTACGATTAAACTGAGACAAATCGAAAGATTATGTTTCTCTTATAATAATAAAATGGAAAGTAACGAGACGATTAATAAATAATTAATCTATATTTGAGAAGTATAAAAATAATTGAAATGTTTAAAAAGAGATTATTCGTAAAAAAATCTTTAATATTTTCCATATCCACGAAAAGATAGTACATGAATATAAATATACGTTTAAATATGTATCATATATCCGGAT
>NC_062191.1:5299965-5319965 GCF_912470025.1 Vespa velutina
CTAGAAAGTAGAGCCGTGGTTGTGCAGTCTGAAAAGGATTTTATCTCACGTGAGTCAAGATTTTTCTACCTTTCTCTCTCTTTCCTTCTGTTTCTCTTTCTCTCTCTCACTCTCTCTCTCTCTCTCTCTCTCTCTCTCTCTCTCTCTCTTATTGTCTCTCTCGCTCTCTCTCTCTCTCTTTTGTAAACGCGACGGCACAAGACGAGGGGTGAAAATATCTCTGGTAAAGAATGACAGGATATTTATGCATCTTCACGGCTCGAGGAAAACTACGTTCGCAAAGTTAAAGGCCACCGATGTCATGTCTATATATATATACATATATATATATATGTATATACTATACGGGTAAACGTGAAATATATAAAGTAATACGTACCTAAACGTATATACATATGTATATGTATATATATGTACGCACCACATCTGTTCGTACACGTCAAAACTCGAGGACACGTGTGTACGAACTTTTGTACTCTGAAACTAGTCAATTTTACTTTTGACGTTCATTTTAGATAATTAATAAGAGAGAGCAAGAGAGAGAGAGAGAGAGAGAGAGAGAGAGAGAGAGAGAGAGAGAAAGGAACAATTTATTAAAATTTTTGAACGAAATCAAGTCATTGAAATCTTAAAATCATTTCGTTTCAATTGACAAAACGTAACTAACGAAGGAACGAAGTAAATAAAAATGTAATAAAAGGACTAAATATCGTAGAGAGAGAGAGAGAGAGAGAGAGAGAGAGAGAGAGAGAGAGAGAGAAACGTAGGATTCCAAACTACTCAATGAAAATATTTCATCAAGTTGTACTTAGGTTCAATTCGATGTTAACATCAGTTCGACGAAAAGCCTCGAGTATTTTAGTTTGAGTTATTTATTGTGTTTTTTGAGCTTCAATTTTTAATCCCTTTCTCAAAAATGTTCAGGAATACGTACGAGAAAGAGAGAAGGAGGGATATATAGATAGGAATAAATATAGTGAAGCTGCGTATACGCGTCCGCTAGTTATTACGTTCAAAAAATTTGTGACGTGATAGGAATATTTGAACGCTTGGTTGTCACGTTGCAAATCCATTGCGCTTCGCGGACGACAATTTTCCACGTTTGATCGAAAGATATTCGCCGAGGCATTTCCATTACACCCCTTCGATACGAATTCCATTTCATAGTCTTCTATGCGCTTTTTTCTTCTTTTCTTCTTTTACTTTTTTTTTTCTTTTTTTTTTTTCTTTTTTTCTTTTTATTTCCCATAATATGATATTTCTACCAATCCAGAATTTTCGCCGTTTCATTTCTTCGTTGATTTCATTTACATATTCGAGACCTTTGTACGATGAGATTCAGTTCGATAAAAAAAAAAAAAAAAAAAAAAATTTGGGATATTAAAGAAAAAAAAAAGAAAAAGTAAAAAAGAGAGAGGAAAAAGAAACATTAAAAAGTTAAAAAAAAAAAACAAAAAATAAAAAGAATTATCCCGAGTATGATATCACGTTCGTTATATTTTTTTCAGTTATTGTTATCAACGAAACATACGCTCTACGGATTAATTCTTGCGGAAGTACGATAATAAAAGAAAAATTGATGAAGCATTAAATAATGATAATAACAATAACAATAACAATAACAATAACAATAACAATAACAATAATAATAATAATAATAATAATAATAATAATAATAATAATAATAATAATAATAATAATAATAGGTAAAAAAGAAAAAATAATAATGCACATAAGCGCTAATTGCGAAAGTGAATTTATAATCAGTGCCATACGACCGGAAGAGATTTAATGGCGAATTTGCATCGATTTTCGAGCCCGTAATTTATACCATTCGCGAGCAGTCGTAAATTAGCCCGATATTCGGTAGTCACAGATTTTGGTTGGGAGGAGGAGAATCATCGAAATACGTACGTTCATTTTGACAAAACTTCCATTCGGGATTTATATTTCTATCCCTTCGAGATTTATCATTGTTGCGTGTGCCTTTTATATAATACAAGTCGTGAACACGTGTTTAATACGAAATTAGTGCGGAAGATTTGAAATTAACGCGGGAAAATAAAGTGAATCGATGAGGAAAATCTCGTTGTCCTCGGACTCTGAGTTATGTTGATCGACCACATTGTTTTAACCTCCATTAATCGCGGTAGTACAAACCATTTTGTCCCTGGGACCATGAAAACGTATTAGTCCCTGTGCTTTCGATTATCGTTGTTGTTGTTGTTGTTGTTGTTGTTGTTGTTGTTGTTGCTGCTACTGCTGCTGTTGTTATTATTATAATTATTATTATCGCACCTCTCGAGAGTCCAACAAGTTACAATTGGTATCTACAATTAGTGACCGGTCGGGAATTGAATTAATAATTAAACGGTAATGCGTCGGGATCGTGTCGGGATCGCGTTGGCTTATGCTTATTTGTTGTGTAAATACTCTTGCCAATCCATTTAGGGATTCATTAAGGAAGGAGACTGTTAACTTTACGAATCTACTACGGCTTAATCTCGACAGATTTCCATCCGCAATCAATTCTGTTTCATTACTTACGCACGACCGTCAACCTTGGCTAAAAGCAAAACTCGTAGAATGATACTGCGAGTGTTTGTCTTTGTGTGTGTGTGTGTGTGTGTGTGTGTGTGTGTGTGTGTATGTGTATGCGTGAAAGCATTGAGTATATGAGTAAAAATGGTTCTTTAGAATTCCTAGCAGTAGGCAAATTTTACATAACAACTTTGTCGACTAATTCAATACTTTTATCATTGCCTTTGAAAAAAAGATTGCATACATTTTTAACATTTTTTGAACGATTGAACGATGAAAAGATAAAAAAAAAAAAAAAAGAGAGAGAAAAAAAAAAGTATTTTCATCGCGTATAATAATATCCAACAGAGAATGAGCCCTTTGTAATCTTTACCAATGAAATTTAGAATGATAAGTAGTATATTTCACGCAGAAAAAACATACATATCGTATATCGTATTTGTAACGATTTATTATCGTGATTTATTTTAAGCTCGTAATTAAAAAACTACGAGACCGAGTTGAAAAGGAATTCGATATCAAAGAATAAGAACAACGAGGTAGAGTGAAAAAGCTCACCGTACGACGAACAATGCGGTGAAAGAGAAATGTTGCTTCGATATCCGGTCTATATCCGTGGATCATGGAAAAAAGGTCGAAGAGAGGATGAAAAAGGAAGCTCGGAGGACGTGGATAGTGCACTAGGTGGTAAAGGTTACGGAATAAGGAAGGAAGAAAGAAAGAAGGAAAGAAAGAAAGAAAGAATGAAAGAAGTGAGAGAGAGAGAGAGAGAAAAAGGAAATAAAAAGGAAAGTCCGAAAGAAAGGGAAGAACGCGTTCGTGAGAAATTAAAAAGCTCGTCCCTGAAGCTTGCGCTGCTTTTCAAGCTCTACGGTACGTGCACAGAAGAACTATGGGAACGGTAGAAGTGAAAGAGAAAGAGAAAGAGCAAGAGAAAGAGAGAGAGAGAAAGAGAGACGATTCTATCAAATGAGAGTAATAAGAGTAGCTCTACATATTATTGTACGAGATTCATATAAAATTAATGTTTTTCTCTATGTATTTATTTTGATTAGAATAGTATTGATAAGATTATTTATAACCAATATAATTATTATATTTATATTTATTATTACTGTAGTAAATAAAATTGTTAATAGTATGATAGTTATCATATAATATAATATATAATAATTGTATATAATAATAATAATATTATTTATACTATTTTATAAAATAATCATATATAATTAATAATATATACATATATATATATATATATATATAATATAATAATATATTATTAATATATATTATTAATAGTATTTAATATTATTATGATATTGATAATACAATACTCCAACGAAGGAGATCAGGAACGATATGTGACAACGTATTTAGCTCTGCCCTCAGGCAGAGAGAAGACATTTTCAGTATTTGATGTAAAGCAATTTCCGAGGAATCTAAGATGACACAACGTATGTACATTTAAGACGCGATACATTATTACTAACACCATTTATGTCAAAATATATAGATAAATAAATAAAAGTATTAGTTTTATATGTATCATCTTATAGTTCATCTAACGTTAAGTTAAAGTGGGTCGTATCGAGCGAGCATGAAAATAAGTTTTCCTTTTGACGTCATCTATTTCGTGCATACGCGAAATATAATATGCCTTTCCGTGCATATTAGAGACACGTACACGTTCTATAATGGGAGTCTTTAACGCGAATTGATTTGTAAAATTTGAAAATCAGCCTTTGGACAATCTCCATGATGATCTGATAACCTTGCACTAGTTTTCTTTTCCTTCCCTTTTTTTTTCTCCTTTTTTTTTCTCCTTTTCTTTTCTTTTCTTTTTTTTTTTTTTTTTTTTTTTTTTTTTTTTCTAATGCATAATTTTCATAGCAGTGATTTACTTTGACCATGACACCAACTTAAGGATCGATAACAATTCTATTACTAAAACTTAATTAAGTCGAAGTAAAGGGCAGAATTGTTATTGGAAAATGTTGAAAATAATTCGAGCAGATCGTTTACCGTTGATCCACGTAGTTTTCATTAATTATCCATAAATTTCTACACTCGTGAAAAGCATCAGGTGGAATTTGTAATCGGTTGAAATCGCATTTCGAATACGATTGATTCCCAATGAAGGAATTGCGGTAGTTTCGAATAATTTGCATCGTGGAAGCCAATTAAATTATCTAATTAGCATAGGATTTACTAAGGAAAGAGATAGTGAGTCCAGTCGATCCGAGTTTAATCCATGACTAAGCTTTATTGATTACGTTCTCAAATATTTTACCTGTAGAAAGAGTGTTACTTATCTGTCCTTCTCTTTCTATCTCTCTCTCTCTCTCTCTTTCTCTCTTTCCCTTGTTATACTTAGTTAGCACTAGGAAGAACAAAAAGACTTTTGCTTTGTTTGATCCACTTTTCAACAGCTTTATAACTCCCATTCTCTGTCTGTTTTCCTACGGGCTTGTAGTTGTCACGAACGTAAGTCAGAAACCTAATTATAGACTGACATCATTGCTTTAGTACTTGTAATTCATATTATGGTAATAAATAAAATGAACAAGATATTGCCAAAGAGACACTTTGGATTAACTGTGAATCTTAAAATACAAGGAATTGAATGGCATAAATTTTTTTTCCTTTCTTTTCTTTTCTCTCTCTCTCTCTCTCTCTCTCTCTCTCTCTCTCTCTCTCTCTCTCTCTTTTTTATACTTCTAGAGATTGTCAAAAAAAAAAAAAAAAAAAAAAAAAAGAATATTTTCTAAAAGTGTCTACGAATTAAAAAGTCATACGTGTATCGATCGATAAAGTCTGTAAAATTGTATAAATTTATAAATGATTTATCAGATTGAAATCTGTTATCGACTTTATAATATTCTCGATTTGATTCGACTGAAAAATATAAAAAAAAAAAAAGAAGAAAGAAAGAATGAAAAAATGAAAAAGAGAAATAACAAATATATAGATTAATGTACTTTCGAAACGAGGTCTAGGCGCGTACGCATCGTTTAAAAGGCAAAGTTTAATCATGCTCTAATGCAGGTCTAATGTAGGTCTAGCACATCACGGACGGGAACCCAAGGACCAACATCCCATGACCTACATAGTGCTGCGCATGCTTCCCCTTTATCTTTTGCCTTTGCATATATACATAAATCTATATAGACACACACTTTCTCTCTCTCTCCCTCTCTCTCTCTCTCTCTCTCTCTCTCTCTCTCTTTATAACAGCGTCAAATCATGAAAATTAATAGTGATATCTACGATTATCGTATTGCGTACCTTAGCTACTTCTGATCAATATGATTACGAAATACGTACCGATGAAAATCCATTTGGAATCTAACTGTACTTCTATAATCTTACATGGCATTTTACGAAATGCACTGTTTGAATCATTCTTCCATTTCAAAATCTACAATCTCAAAAGAACTTTTTCTACTTGTAAGAATATCTTTTCTTTCATCCTTCTTTTATCTGTTCAAATTCGAAAGTTCTAAGAATAGATGTTCTTTAAGATAAAGATGTAACAGTTTTAGAGGAATATAAAAATGAATTCAAGTATGAGGAAGAAAGAAAGCAAGAAAGAAAGAAAGCAAGAAAGAAAGAAAGAAAGAAAAAAAGAAATAAAAAGGAAGAAAGAGGAAAAGAAGGAAAGAAAGAAAAAGATATAAAAAGAAAAGATAGAAATGAAGATGGAGAGAATATTTCGGTGGAAAAGCGGACACGCGTTTTCCCATTTATTTTTCGTTGAACGTCGATTCGTCTCTTGGCAATCTCGATTTATTTTACCATTTGCCAACCATCCATCTCCATCTGTTGAGGACTTATCTTTGAAAGATCGATCGATAATTCGACATACTTGGTAGAAAACGGCTCTCGTTTAGAAAAGACAAGTAAAAACCGGTTAAACTTAATTTCTCCATGGTGTTGTAAGAAATTGTTATAAAATATATTTGTGTTGAGTTTTCTTTTTGATTTTTTTTTCGATTCGTCTTTTTTTTTTTTTTTTTTACCAATTTACCAACGCAATTCTTACGAAATTTTGCATAAATGCTCTTGCATCTTCATTCGAAAAACGAAAGAATAAAACTGCGTAATCAAATAACAAGCGATTACGGACAATTATATCGTGGCATACAAAATTGTATAATTTATATACGTACACTTGCATGATATATTATATTTACTTTCTTTTTTTTTTTTTTTTTTTTTTTTTTTTTTTTTTTTTTCTTTTTGGAAAGAAACGCACGTAAAGTCATACAAAGAAATCAAGGACAATGGGCCTACGAAGGATCCAATTTTATTTCGGAAAAATGCGAGTTGTAGTGAGTTGAGACAACAAAAAAACTGTCGGGTAGGTCGGAGAGCAGAACGTTGCTGAATGTCAAATTAACGAGGAGTTGCGACAGCCAAAACGGGAGAGTTTTCTCCGGTGAGAAGGTTAGTCGTGTGAATCCGGGAAAATGAAAACGTTGCTTTTGGAAAGTATCCTGCGGCTCGCGTTTAAACTTCCGCGCACGTTGCGCGAATGGAGAGCTTCCTCAACGAAAGCGTCAAACTTTATCGTACGGACCGTAAAATTTGCACGGGTTAACAGAAAATTTTCGGCTCGCCCGATTACATGACCTTTTCGATATACTACCAAAAGCGTGAAATTTAGGTCGAAGAGCTAACGCTGCAGATGCCATCTCAAAGTCCAACTTTTGTGCCTTGTTTAGTATCTCTTTTTTATTTTTTTTTTTTTTTTCGTTTCTTTTTGTTTTCTTTTCTTTTTTGTTCAGTTTGTTGCTATTCTTTTATTTTTTTCTTTCTTCGCCTTTGTTGCACAAACTCGGTCTTCGTTTGGCGAAGGGAGGAAAGAAAAAAGAAGAAGAAGAAGAAGAATAAAAGAGAAGACAAAAAATTTCATCCCGACGATGAAGATAACAAGAACGACGTGGTATTAAAAGAGTAAAAAATAAAATGTTTACAATAAGTAAACACACGTTTATTAGACAAAAAGTTAGATGGCTCGTTTAAACTCTTTTTTTTTTCTTTTCTTTCTTTTTCTTTTTCTTTTTTATCACGTGATACCTAAATAACAAGATCGAGATCGAATGAAATGTTTTACATTGGAAAGTACAATTATCGATCGATGTCGTATCATAGATACCATCGCATGTATAATATTATTAGAGGAGAACATCTCTCTTATCCGCGTTGGTCCATCGGTACGGTCGAAAGCAGCTGAACCAACTCGAGATTTTAATATCAGATCCTGAGAATATCAGGAAAACAGAAAAGGGAGATGAAAGAGGAAAGCTCAGCTTCGAACGCGAGCTTGCATGCAAATGCATCGCATAAGTTAGCATAAATAAGGCTTGTCTCTCGTCTCTACCTACCATGAGGAGGTTAAGACAACTGATTTTCGGCATTGAATAGTAGCTGTGTGTCAGACATAAACCAGACGTCAACCAGACTCGAACGTGCGTGCTCGCTCACGCGAGGATTATGCTTCCTCGAGGGGTTTTCCTACGAAAGCTTCAACCCTTCTCATACCAGCCAACAACACCCCAAAATCTCTTTTAATCTTGCCTTATTGTCCCATTTCAAACAAAGTCTACCTTAGACTCATGGATTATTTCCTAAAATACGATTTCTAACTAAAAGAAAATACACGTTACCACAGGAACATGATTTTCTTTAAAAATAATAATAACAATAATAATAATAATAATAATAATAATAATAATAATAATAATAATAGTTATAATAATAATATTAGATTTTCTTCAAATTCCTTTAAAAGAATTTTCAACGAATTGAATATCATACGTTAATGAGTTCGATAATATACGAATGAATTGTCGATAACCTCTTTTATTGTACTATTAAGAATCGAAATTTATTATGCTATTTAAAGAAAGAGAGAGAGAGAGAGAGAGAGAGAGAGAGAGATACTAGTTCATTGAATCAAATACAATTGAAATATCACATTATTCATTTTTAAACTGTTTCACTTTACAAAAATTGGATGTAGAACAATCGCTTTAAAAAAAAAAAAAAAAAAGAAAAAGAAAAGATAGAAAAATCAAATAAAATGATAATTGACATATTTAAATAGTAATATTCAAACTGAAAAAAGAAAGATAAAAAAGAAACGTTTACGCAATAAGTTTGGTTCCCATTGAATTAAATTATTATTCTTTTTTATTTTCTTTTCTTTTTTTCTTTTCTTTCTTTCTTTCTTTCTTTTTCTTTTTCTTTCTTCTCTTTTTTTTTTTTTTTTGTTCACTCGTTCTGGGAGTAATTAAATGATTACGATTTACGGGGAAAAAGTTTATATCATTAGTTAAACTCCCTCTCGGTTATGAACTCCTTTCAAGTTTCCTAACTGTAAGAATAGTTAATATTAATCGTCATTCTCTCTGTGCCTTTCGTGATAATGGAAAAAAATTAAATCTTCAAAAAGTACTTACTCGTGAACGAATGAAAAGAGATAGGGAAAAAAAGGAATAAAAAAAAAAAAAAAAAAAAAAAAAAAAAAAAAAGAAAAAAGAGAAAAGAGAGAGAAAAAAATTCGTTAATCTAGCTACGTTACATTTTGCTCAATTATTTCCTTTTCTTTTCTTTCCTGTTCCTTTGTCTTTTTTTCTTTTTCTCTTTCATTGTGGTGGTGGTGGTGGTAGTGGTGTTGGTAGGGATAGGGGAGGGTGGTGGAAGAAGGAGAAGGGGAATGACAAGGGAAGAAAAAAGAAAAATCCTATCCAAACGAATTTCATGGGATCGATCGCGATCGATCGATCACACCTGAGCTCTTTTGTATGCGTATGTAGGTTTTAGAAAAGAGGATCGAAAATCGCGTTCCTATCGACAAATGGGTTTAAATCGTACTAGTTCGTGTGAGTGAACGATCAGACACAAGAGCTCGAGCATATCGGTCTTTGAAATTTGCCTGCCGATACGTAACTCGTCCTACGATTGACGCGGAAATAGTTACGTTATCTCAACTAGAAGGATAGAAACGTGCTTCGGGGAATAGTACGTCGAGATCGATACTCTTTCTCTTTCTCTTTCTCTTTCTCTTTCTCTCACTTTTCGATCTTTGAAAATAGATGGCTCGTCGACAGGTAATTATTAACTCTATCTTTTGCTCTCTCTCTCTCTCTCTCTCTCTCTCTCTCTCTCTCTCTCTCTCTCTCTCTCTCTGTTTCTCTTTCTCTTTTTTCCTCTGTCTCTCTTTCCCTTCAGTCTCTCCTACTCCTTTTCGCACTTTTTAAATGTAATAACTGTAAATTAGAAAAAGATACGAAGGTAGTTTACGAAAAGTAAAAAACGAAAAACGAAAAATGAAAAATGAAGAAGAAGAAGAAGAAGAAGAAGAAAAAGAAGAAGACGAAGAAGAAGATGAGTAATAAGTTCTTCGAAATGTAAAGAGAAACTAAGTAGAAAATTTTCCTGATAAGTTTAACTTTTCGCAGTACGTTAAATCTTAAATAAGATTTTCTTTTTCTTTTTCTTTTTCTTTTTCTTTCTCTTTCTCCCTGCTTCGCACTCTCTTTCTCTCTCTCTCTCTCTCTCTCTCTCTCTCTCTCTCTCTGTCATTTCCTTCTACCTTTTTGATTTTTTTTCATAAAATCCCAACTTCGAGAAACGTAAGAGCGTCAACGTGAATAAAACTCGACTGCATCGTTCGTTTTCACGTCGCGGAAGCCAAAGGAAGTTTCCCACCTTCGACGAAGTCGGTACGGCATTAGCCAAGAGGGTGCCCAGCCATTATTATATTTTGTATTTAACCAAACTTCGATGCTTGTTTCGTAAGTTAAGCTTCTTCTACCCACCCTTTCTCTTTCTATCTCTCTTTCTCTCTCTCTCTCTTTATCTTTCTATCTTTCTCTTTCTCCCTCTCTCTCTCCCTCTTTCTTTCTCTCTCTTGTCGAAAGAGGATGAGAGAAAAGTTTCGAAAAGAGGGGGGGGGGAGTGGCAGCTTCCGTCGTCCCCAAGTGAACGTTCTCATTTGCCTTTCAAAGGCTCGCTAGCAGCCCTATCCCCACCCCCACTTTAAAATACCCCATCTCGCTACCGCACTTACTATTATTCTATGAGATACGAAGAAGACTCCACCGAAACGAAGGGTATCTTCTACGGTTGAAAGACGAGGGAAGCTAGGAGAGAAGGTTGGAAATCTTGTTGAGTTCCCTTCTCTCTTTCTCTCTCTCTCTCTCTCTCTCTCTTTCTCTATCTATCTTTCTCTCTATCATTCTCTCTCATTCTCTCGTTAGCGGCTATTAAACAATGTGCAAACGTAGAGAAAAGAGTTGGTAGGAGAGAGAAAGTGTATCTGTGTGTGTGTGTGTATGTGTGTGATGTGTACGTTTTCGTGTGTGTCCGTGTATGAAAGAGAGTATGTGAGAGAAGAACCATTTACACGATAATAACTATTCGCGATATAACGGAAGCTTCTTCGTTTCGAACCTAGTAGTTTTCTTCTTCTTCTACTCCTGCTTCTATGTTCATTCTTCTTCTCTTCTTCTTCTTGATCCTCCTTTTTATGCTAAAGCTGCCGGTGGATATTAAAATTATGAATCACGCATGTCAGCTCGCCCCCATGAAATTTACGTCCTAAGCATTTCGCGAATACTCCGTCGTCGTCGTCGTCGTCGTCGTCGTCGTCGTCGTCGTCGTCGTTGTCGTCACCGTCGTTAATTTTTATGTTCTTTTACTGTATCCTTGTTCCCTCTTCTTCCTCATCTTCTTCTTTTTCTTCTTCCTTGTCCTCTTTTCTTTTCTTTTCTTTTCTTTTCTTTTCTTTTCTCTTCTTTTCTCTTCTCTTCTCTTCTCTTCTCTTTTTTTAATCCCTTGTTACTTTCTCTTTTAACATATCTTTGTATATTTAGTGTAAATCGGTGTTTTTACTGAAAAATTTTTGTATGAGGAAACTTCATTATCACAGCCGAATAAAATAATTTTCCTTCTTGGAATAGAGATGAGAAATTTTTTTCTAATAAGTTTTCGAATGAAGTTTGAAAAAGTTTTAAGAGCCGAGAGGACGACTTTAAAATTTTCGAAGCATTCTTCCATAACTTAACCCGGTATGATCTTATTAAAGTATCGCCCTTTATATTTCCCAATTGCTTCTGGATAAGTTAAATGAAAACCTTTAAGTACCTTAAAACTCTTCCATTTCCTCCCCCCCTCTCTCTCACTCTCTCTCTCTCTCTCTCTCTCTTTTTCTCTCTCTTTTTTTCTGTGTTTATCTCTCACAACTTTTATTTACTCTCATCAATTTTCTATGATTTCGTCGCATTTGCTTAAAATCTTTTATTATCGTAAATAAGAATTAAAGATACGATTAAATGAGTAAATACGTGACGAATTACATTTTTATTGTTTATACATTTATATAATAGAATAGTAAATATAGCATCTACGTACGACAAAGTTACGTGTAGAAAGAAATACGAATAGAACGAAAAGGTTCTCTTTACTCAAAAAAAAAAAAAAAAAAAAAAAAAATAAAAAAATAAAAAACCTTCGTGCGCTATCAGTTTCCCGTTTGAGGGAAACCATGGGAGTAAATTTATGGCTTCGATGCTTAAAACGTGACGCGACTAGGATGTGTATAGAACTATGAAGGGTTACGAAAGGGCTACCAACCAGCTATAAGATTTCAATGAAGTTATAAGGTCGTAATCCTACGTTGCAAACTTTTGATATACTATAGACTCTAAAATAGAAAAGGGAAAAGAGATGAAAATTTTTTGCAAAATATTTTTTTTTTTTTTTTTTTTTCAATTAATTCTTCATTAATTACTATGTCATTTTTATATGAAATTTCAAAAGATTTTAGGTACCTGCCTATTTATGAGCTTTTATAAGAATTAACGCTCCCTATGGTAAAATGAATGGACAGAGAAACTGTATGCTATTAAGTTTGTCTTCCCTAAAACTAGTCGAACGGACTTTAGAAATGTTCGTAATTTTAAACCCGACCACAACGTAAATGTCCACAAATATTCGTAAAAGTTTATGCTCCCTCGGCACTCACCCTCTTTTATTTATTCTCTTTGAAAGTATTTGGGATGAGTTGTTCGCACCTAGAAACACATTTCAACGAAGGATAGAAGAGAAAAAAGTAAAAGTAGAAGTAGAAGTAGAAGTAGAAGAAGAAGAAGAAAAGAAAGAAAAAAAAGAAAAAGGGAGATAGAGAAAATAATGTTTTTCATTAGAACGAATTCATTCGAAAGGACATTTGGTCTTACCAAATTCACAATTCTAAGACAAATTTAGGATATTTATGATACGATGAAAAAATAATTCCAAAAAAAAAAAAAAGAAAAAAGAAATAATCAAGAACAAAAACAAAAAGAAAAGAATCAAAAAGGATAAAATAAGTAGAATATCTTGATCTAAAATTTCTCGAAAATCTACAATGTAATTCTTTTTCGTACTTAACCACTTCATCCAGTCCATTCGCATTTTACGAGGTTAGTAGACATAAAAAGAAAAATAAAGAAAGAAATAGAAGAAGAAGATGAAGGAGAAGAAGGAGATGAAGGAGAGCGAAACGAGCACCTAACTATTTTGTGCTAGACCAAAGCTTGATTGGATCTCTGATCGATGGTACGAGCGAGCAATGAACGTCAAAGCTCAAGTGTTTTCTATTTTCTTGGAGAACGATCGTGATGGTTTCATAGAGTAGAAGAAAGAAAGAAAGAAAGAAAGAAAGAAAGAAAGAAAGGAAAAAAAAGGAAAGAAAAACACAAAAGAAAGAAAAGAACAAAAAGAAATATATTGAAACGATCGAAAAAGTTTCATTTCGTTTTTCCGAATGATAATCGATGAAAATGAAAACTTTGATAATGAACGCGATATCTACGAATAAAATTCAAATTGTTTACTTACGCCAAAAATATATACGCTAAATAAATATTCAGAGGATGTCGATTAAATCCAATTAAATTCTGACATGAAAGACGTGTAATTAGAGAGAAATCATGGTGACATATGAGATTTCAAAGTGTGATATCGACTGATTCTCAATGAATCAATGTACATACATTCTACACGTACGCATGAACATATGTATATATACATATATACACACATATATATATACATTATATATATATATATATATACATACATACATACATACATACATACATACATACATACATACATAAATACATACATACATACATATATATATATATGTATGTATATGTATATATATATAGGTTGTGTAACATTCTGTGCACTTCTGCGGGCGATAAGCGGTCGGATATTAAATCGGCGTAAACCGTAAAGTCCAATGAGTTCGATTAATTCAATATAGGATGAGTATGCTCTTTATACCAACGACGAGAACCACCTCGGATGATCGAGCTTTAACGCTCGATAAAGTAATAATAACATTCAAAGCAGCAATGTTCTGGCATACGTACGTACGTATGCATGTACGTATGGAGATATGTAATAACTAATATATATATACTTTACTATTTCAATTATAAAGAGACCCTTCACATGTACAGATATATATATATATATATATATATATATATATATATATATATATATATATATAATATATAAATATCGTATGGAAAAATGAGCACAATTTAAGATTACATATGGAGATAAATATGTACAGTAAAATACATAAATTTAATATGAATTGGCGATTTGAAATGTAGTTTAAGTCAACAATTTCTTTTTTTTTTTTTTTTTAATTTGTTTTATGCCTGTAACAATAAGTTAAGTTATAATAAATGGTAAAAGAAAAAAATATATAATTTATTTGAACATTTTCGTAATCTACGATACACAAACGAAAATGATTGTATTTCAAGATTTAATTGTCAAATTCTTTTTATGGTATTGAAATAAAACGTAATGATGTAAAATTCTCTTTCTCTCTCTCTCTCTCTCTCTCTCTCTCTCTCTCTCTCTCTCTGTCTCTCTGTCTCTTGAAAAAAAAAAAAGAAATAAGATCAATGGCATGTAAAAATAAAATCAAATGCATATGTCGTTAACAAGTACAACGGTCATCCGTTAAAAATTTAATAATCAAATGTAAAAAAAAAAAAATGAAAAAAAAATTCGTTTCACAGTACAAGAATCCGAGAGATTCATTGTCTATGGGCACGTGAATATACATACATACATACATGTGTAGATAAACAAATAGGTCATATATTTATTTAACATGCTTTTATTGACATGCGCTTCAATTCTTTATTTAGATTGAATTTTCTATTCGTCGTCGGAATACTCATATGTATATATGCGAACGATCGATCGACCGATCTATCGTATGTACAAAGAAAGAAACGAACGGATCTTTAAAAAAAATCTAATTCTGTATTATCAAAAAAAAAAAAAAAAAAAAAAATAATCTCTATTATTATTATTTTTTTTCTAAATAATAATATATCCCAATCGTTTATTAAATTTACAGTTTGTCAGATTATTGACAAACGAAATAGAGTATGGTAGATATGATAAATTTCTAGTTATCGTCATTATAATCTTCACTCGATATCCGGAAATTTCGAGACTCGTCATTAGTCTAGGGAAATCCTCAATGTGTCGATTATACGGCTCGTCAAGATAATCGTGTCGATGGTAGATGATAAACGACCAACAGAACGGCTTGATGTATCATCTTACGATCAAGATCTATTAGGTTCTTGATTTTATCCTGAGATTTAAGGAATTAAAGAGGCTTTCAACTTCAAATTAGAAATTTTACTATACTATACAAGAAATTTTACTATACTATGCATATATATATATGTATATATATTTCTTTTTGAAACCTTCCTTCATAGTTACACAGACATATATATACATTTTTTTTTTTTTTTTTTTTTAATTCATACAATTAAACACCTATTATTTTTGTTATTCAATCATGAAAAATTGTTACTGATAAAAAGAAAAAAAGTCAATTGAAAAACGTAAAACAGAGAAACTATATATCAATCGATTGAATCGTTCGAAAGTAATTTCTTATCGACTCCATCTCTGAGACTCGCCGCAATTGTTTAGCTGGCGTTCACCAAAAGGACGATAGGTAGGTAACCTTTTAAGGCTGAAACCCAGTCAGTTCGAAGTTAAACTTTATCTCGAAGATTCTCCGTACCAGTAGATAGCTCCATTCGTTCCATTAAACCACTAGTACGAATCCGAACTACGGACCATACAATTTCGGTTTAGTTTGCGCTTGGTGTAACAGAAAATATCTCGATCCAGATTCATTCACTTACGTAAGGGTGAACAGACGATCAGAATTCAAGAGAAGGAGATATATGACGAACAAAAAAAAAAGAAATTTCCAAATATATTACAAATACACACACTTGGACACTTTCACATATTGTGTGTGTATGTGTGTATATATATATATATATATACACATATAGATATCGGGAAAAAGTATGTTAAAGAAAAAAAAAAAAAAAAAAAAAAAAAAAAAAGAAAGAAAGAAGAACGAAAAAGTAGAAGAGCAGAATGATCGTTACAATCCACGACGGTAAAATCTCCTTTAAATTTCATTTTACGAATAAACGTTCCTTTAAAACGTAAAAACAATTCGAAAGGAAATCTTCTAAAAGATAGAGAAAATACTTTTAGTATTATTCGAAATCGGATTGTCCGAGTTAAAGTTAAGAAAAAGGGTCTGTAATAGTCAGTAACTCGAACACGCAGACGTTGCTCGTATAAGAGAGCGTAATCGTATCGAAAAGAAGAGAAGAAGAGCATCTATAGTCAAGTTTTATCGCGTTCAGTTTAGGAAAGATAGCTCTTCAAACGTTGACACCCCCTGTCTTGAGATGAAAGAGCCTTTGACGTTTCGATAAATCGTCGCGAGTTTTTCGATTAGATCGTCGTCCAGTAAGTTCGGTTAGACGTCACTAGATCAGGCAATCTTCAAAAAGGGAGACAGAAAAGGTGGAAGTTTCGGGGAGAAGTTGATATAGAAAGATAGATAGAGAAAGAGAAAGAGAGAGAAAGAGAAAGAGAGAGAGAGAGAGAGAGAGAGAGAGACGGACAGTATAGTAGAGATAAAGTCTTCTCTTCTTACGTGTGGCATCTACAGCATCAATTTCGGTCCAGTGATATACGAGCGAATATTATCCGGCAGGGACACGACAGTCTCTTGAAGGCAGTGGAGAAGCTCAACGTATGCAGAGCCTCATCGATTTCCAGCCGTTTTGAGAGCACGGCTCGACAGCTGGCAATTTTTCCAAGAAGACGTGCATTTGCATCTTTACGACTTTTGACGAGCGTCTCTACCTTGTCTTCTTCCTCTTTCTCTTCTTCTTCGTCGGTCTCTTCGTCTTCGTCTTTTCTTTTTTTTTTTTTTTTTTTCTTCCTTTTTATACCACCCTTGCTTTCATTTTTTTTCTTTTTTTTTTTTTTTTTTTCTTTTGTCTTTCCTTTTAACATGTGTGATTACTTCGTCTTCTTTTAAAAATCATTATCCTTTTTCTTCGCAATTCCATATTGTCTGTTATATCGTACAATTTTATCATAATGTCTTATCACTTTATGTCACTGACATATATATGTATGTATGTATGTATGTATGTATTACTATTACATCGCTGAATTTTTGCGATCATCATTCGTTATCGCATTGTTGCGTACTCTGCGATATATATATATATATATATATATATATATATATATATATATTTTCTTTTTTATATCCATATATATAAATTATAAAATGGATATAAAGTATAAAGAAGGATCTTTTTAATAATATCAAAGTCAATTATCGAAGGTTTTACTTCTCTCTATTTTGTTCTTTTTTCTTTCTTACTGTTTTCTTTTTTTCTTTTTTTTTGTTTTTGCTAGTCGAAAGTGGAGAAAGAAAAAGAGCGTTATCGATTGGAGAAGAAGGGATTAAATCATTTCCAATTGATATTCTTTACAAAAAAAAAAAAAAAAAAAAAAAAAAAAAAAAAAAAAAAAAAAAAAATATTCTTTACGCATAATTTCGAACGTTGAAGTAAATCTCTCATTAATTCCATCGGGTTCAGTCAATTCGTGCATTATTGTAAAATTCAAATAATCGAGATCACGTTGTAGTGTGCCCGGATCATCGAATAATTCGATATTTTTCGGTGACTCTGAGAGCGTCCTAGCGCGTTGGTCGATCGGCCAGAACCATATTTACTATGTCGTTAATTTTAAAGCTCACGACCACACTGCGAGAGAGTATATATAGGATGAGGATGGAGGAGGAGAGCCGTCCAATAGAATGACAATAATTTACGACGAAAATAAAGGTTAGAGAGATGCCCGGATGGCGTATGTACATACACATATACGCATGCGCGCACACACATACACACACACACACACATTCTCTCTCTCTCTCTCTCTCTCTCTCTCTCTCTCTCTCTCAATGCAGTTTTGTTGATTCGTGTTCGTATTCGTCGTTCTGTTGCCTCGTGGAAACATCTATTCGCGAATAGCCCCATAAAGACGATCTTTTGCCAACGGTTATGACGTTATTGCGTAACCGCGAGCTCACAAGGAACGACACGCTTCGATGATTCGTGTTTTTGGATTTAATGCCAGCACAAAAGGGACTTTGTGCATTATAAATCTCTTTATTGTCTTTATTCCATATATCGTTCGATATTTAAACGAACGTCAATTTAATTATTTCTCTTTTCTTTTTCTTCTTCTTCTCCAATTCGATTACTTTACTATTTTATTCACTTACTCAAACATATATCCATCTCAAATACGAACACTCTTATCTAATGAAATTATTCGTGATACTTTTACGATACACCTTCTTTTTTTTTTTTTTTTTTTTTTTACATCGGTCATACTTTGCTTTACATTTTCTTTTCTTTTTTTCCTTTCTTTATATTTTTTTTAAAGGATAAGGAAGGAGAGAGAGAAGATTTAGAAAAAAGAAAAGGAAAAAAGGAAGGAAGAGAGAAAAATTCAAAGTAAGTCACACGTACGTTTTAAAGTGGACTAATCGACTGACGCAAAAAAAAAAAAAAAAAAAAAAAAAACAAAGAAAAAGATAAAAGGAGAAAATATGAAGAACATAACGTCACGTCGACATTTTCGATTTAATCGCCGACTTGAATCTAATAATGTATAAAACGTTTGCCGGTTATCGTTATATCCTATGATCTTCGTAACTGAATGGGAAATACAAAGAGAGGTATGAGTATCACTAACTATGCGTTCTATGCTCGTAAAATGTTCGTCCACCTGCGTTATTACGAGCTATTGCCCGATGCATTTTTCCTCGCTCGCTCCCGTACCGTCCGCGAATCCTTTTGAAATTCGCAAGCGACCTATTAAAGGGTTGCGTAATTTCTCGGCCTGACGCGATCCAATTAAAGTAATGAACAGGCAAACTGAACTACCGAATATCAGGGCTGCGTTATTCGCATTGTTCTCTGTATAGCCAGTACAGTAGGGAACAATGATTACATTCGACGACGGTGATAAGAGAAAATTGAAAACGTATACACACGCGCACAAACAAATACACATATGTATATGTATATATATATATATATATATATATATATATATATATATATATATGTATGTATGTATGTATATTAACAAAAAAAAAGAAAATAAAAAGGATTAGTAACAATTAATCGATAAGCTTCGTACAATTTAATTGGTTTTCTCGTCGTAAAACGAGAGATCATAGAGGAAAATTCACAAAAACAATTCAAAATGAGAATTATCGAAAAATTTGGAAATAATTCATCTATATTTTGTGACATCGATTTTATCTTTATTCCTTTTTTATCTGACAGCAATATTATCACCAGAAATGTATCACGGTTTGTTTCGGACTGTACCAGGCGTAACGCGAGATAGTAAAATCATGTATAACATAGATACTCACTAGTACAAAAGTATAGTCGACTATGTATACGCGCGTTACGTTTATTAACGTGGAGGAGAGAGAAAGAGAGAGAGAGGAGAGAGAGAGAGAGAGAGAGAGAGAGAGAGAGAGAGAGAATGAGCGAGTGCGACTCGAAAACGTGTTGGCCTCGTCGGTAGTTCTGTAATCATACCGAATGAGATTCGACGGCAGCTCGGGTATCATGCGTGCGAAACTTTTAATTGCACTGGAGATTCTACATACATACATACATACATACGCATATACATACATACATACATACATACATATATATATATATATATATATATATATATATATATATATCGTTTAAGCTCAAGACCTGATTATGCGTCTCGTTTAATTCGATCCTTTCTCACGAACGAGATTAATCGTAAAAAGGATTTCCAAGTTCGCGTGCCAATGTGCTCTTCTTTATCCCTAATCTCTATCTTTCTCTTATCTTCATTGAAAAAAGCTTTTAAAACTCCGTTAAAGCTTTTTATCGAACCCCATAGATAATCACTTGTAATTTGCGCACTGCCTTTTACATTAT